>NC_068986.1:72950002-72956286 GCF_001194135.2 Octopus bimaculoides | reverse complement strand
TATATATATATATATATATATGTATATATATACATAATCTTGTTGCTGATCCCTTAATTATGTTTATAAATGTATAAGAACTTTTAAATAAGTTCTTCACCGATAATGGTGTTTACATACTGAAGGGCTTGGTAAAAATTATTAATTATTAATTTATTAACAAATTGATAATCCTTTACCCTTTTATTTGTAATAATTATAATCTTTATATATACATATAAAGGTTTCAAATAATTTTTTCTTAAAACCAAATGAATGTAAGTTCAAAAATGTTAAAATTACAGTTTGATGGTTAGTACTAACCTGATATTTCAATATTTCAGGGTTCGGATTCCTTCTTCAGGAAATTTACAGAGAAAAATTGTTTATAGCTGAATTCTCTGAGAGTACAGGTCAGTCATTGACCTGTAATTATTTTCTTTTAACTCGTATAGCTTGGACTTTAAAAAATATTTAATATATATAGATAAAATTCTTTGTCTGTCTGTCTGTTCCCAATGCATTCTCAAATGGCTAAACCAAATCAAATCAAATTTTACATAGTAATAGTATCAGACCCCGTAAGTGTCAACATGTAATTTTTTTTCATTGGGATTAAAACAATACAACATTGGCACTGGTTCAGTATTACATGTCAAAACTGAAAGAATAACATCTGTATTGTAATATGATATAATATTGTTTCACTTTTAATTCTAATGTGATAAGACTATAATATTGTTTCACTTTTAATTCTAATGTGATAAGACTATAATATTGTTTCACTTTTAATTCTAATTATATCTTAATGTGAACAACATTACACATCAGCAACTTTCTGTCTTTACAGCCACAACAGCAAAATGATGTGTCAGTGTATGTGTGTTGACTGACATAACGAACAGCTGGACAAAAAACAATGAAGTGGAAGGTCCAAGGTATATAGAAATACACATTTACCATTCAATTACCAGTTAATAATTATCACAGCAGTTGCAAATTCACTGTCAAATTATCAGTTCATATATGTGCTTCTATTTGGTTAATTTATACTGCAAACAAAAATAAGGACATACTACATACATACAACTGCTTACAATAATAGAGATTACTGCCTTGTAAAGAATGGAGGATATATCAACTACCTATCCTAGGGGACACAGATTTATCTCTACATGTGCACTCAGGACTAGTTTAAGGCATTTGTTAAAATGTTCATAATTTTTGGTTTACAATATTGAAAAAAATATGCCACCAAAGAAAAGATGTAATCACTCTGGAAACAAGAATAAGGCAAGGAGGACTGTAGAAAACTGAAGGCAAGAGTCTCAATACAGAAAGATGAGACTTTCTCAAGATCAGCAAATACTTGCTGCAGCACATCAACTGGAGTCTCAAGAGAGAAGGGAGATGAAATTTTACCAAGATCAGCAAAGGAATGCTGCAGCATGTCAGATAGACTCTCAATACAGAAGGGAGATGAGACTTTCTCAAGATCAGCAAACGCATGCTGCAGCACTTAATGATGAATCATTAAAACAATGTTTTAATGTGACGTTTTAATGATTAGAGAGCAGTCCAATAGAAAAGCTCTCAGAAACAGTTGTGAAGTACAAATTTGTTCTTCACAACTCCTGGAGCTGCTTTCAGATATGATCCATCCCATTCTTATAAAAATGATAATTTTGTCCAAATTGGTGTGCTAAACTAAAATTGTCATTTGTGCAAAGCTTTAAAATTTCCAAATGAAACTAATGGCATGCGCTGCTCAGGCAGTAAGGTAAGATTATCAGCACTACCAGTTCCTCCTCAACCTCTTATAGATCTTCTGGAAGGCACTTCCATCCAGTCTTAAAGGATTTTGTAAACAATATCAGACAATACAACTCTACATTTCAAATGACATCGTTTGGTGCATGGATTTATGCCAACATTGAAAGTTCTAGGGGAAGTCTATCACCTCATTGGTTCCCTGTTACCCACAAATGAACAACCACAGTTGCTCCAAATTTTCTTTATGAGTGATGTAGGACAACAAACCCGAAGGAGGTGTCAAAACTTCAGATGATGGGTCATGTTAAACGCAGCGCCAACTGCTGCAATGGAGAATATATCCACTGACAGCTTTTCAGTGCATTCAAAAATCACATACCCCCACCACACACACACCAATTTTCCGTGACTGGTTAAAGCCTGGAATACTCCAAACAGACGAATGACAAATCACTTAGTTGAATTAGCCCATCATTTACTCCACAAATGTTTTGTCATCAATGCTGTACTTTCCTGTATCACCTGTTTCTAATCCCAAGTGATGCCAGGCATCTCTGCTTGTACATATATATATATATATATATATACATACATATCCATGCATGCATGCATATCTACATATACACAAGATGACAATCTCATAGTGCTTCTGTTTATTTTGTCCCTATCACACTGTTATTTCTTTCATGAAAGATAGTTATGTCTTAGGTTGCATAACTGTAAAAAAACACTTGTATCACTCATAAATAGTTTGTTGACAATCTAAAGATCTTTATTTGAAATATTTACAAAACTGAAACATAGCTAGATTTAACACTTTCATAATACTTTCCACTGATACAAAGATGTAGTTTGAACAAAAGAAATGTTCAAATTTAAAAAGTGAATGTGGAAAGACTATTTCCTTAAACCAAAATCTTTGCATGAATGGTGCAATCGATACCCAGATATTGATGACAATATATCATTCAAAAGTATTATGAACAAGGACAGAGTAACCAAAGAATGATAAACTAGACTAAAGATATGGCAGTCGCTTTCCGCCTGTACTGATACCAACTTTTGAATATGCAATTGACCTATACAGAAAATCTAACCCACAGACATTAAAATATGCAAATCTTGACATAAACTGCAAATTTCCATAGAAACAGTGATATGGACAGATTCTATCACAGAAGAAAAGAGGGAAGAAGAAACTTAAGTGTACAGACTGCCTCCAAGTGCTGTATGAAATAACTCAGACAGTATCTGCTAAACAATAGCAGCAAAAACAAATACACCAGCCAAGCGTTTGAAAATGAAATGAATAACATCCTGTGGTAGTGAATTCCTCAGGAAATACTTCCTGATAACTTCTCATTGAAATCCAAAAGTGCAAGGCTATCATGTCTCAGAGAAGACCTGGAAGGGAATCACTCAACATAAAAGGTTATGCACATACATGTTTCCTGTAACCTAGAAGAGGACGATAATATTAATATGGAGTAAGGCAACAAGCTGGCAGAATTGTTAATACACCAGGTGAAATGCTGAGTTCAAATTCTGCCAAGATTGACTTTACCATTCTTCCTTTCAGGGTTGATAAAATAAGAACCAGTTGAGTACAGAGGTTGATGTAATTGACTTACCCCTACCAGCAAATTGCTGGCCTTGTGCCAAAATTTGAAATCAATATTGATGTGGAGTATAGCCTCTCATGGAGTTGTGACTGTTACATCATGTTACATCTTGAAAGCTATGGTTTTGCAAGCCAAAAGCAGGAGATAGCTACAAAATATCTCATGAATAAACAGGACAGAAAAGTCCTTAAACTCCCATGACAGGATCTATATAAAATGGATGGAGGTGGAGGAAGATGCATAATAAGATCAGGCCTTTGAATGCTGCATCATATCACTTAGGCAACATTATTGAGCAGTAAAGAAAGGAGACAACCAGAGCACTTGGCCAATAATGCTGCACGCTTTGAGACTCCACGATCCTCACTCTAAATGAAAAACTCTTGAATAGGTACTCTGTTCCATATGAACTAAGGCTGGCTGAGCTGACCTACTTAAACAGAGGCTTGGAGGAGAAATACTCACCATGCCAACAATAAGTTATGTGAGGGTATATATCATTCAAGTTAGAGAATGCCAACAAGATTACCAGGAATAGTAGCCTCTCCTGGACCTGTGACAAGTACATCACATCTCACCTAGAAAGCTATGCTTTTCCTATACAAGACCAGGAGATAAATAATTGATCAACAAGAGAGATAAGCATGTTCCTCTAGACTCCACCACCACACTGAGATAGTAAGGGTCATGCCTTACTAGTGTGGAGAATATCACCTACATCAACAGCAGTTGTCCAAAAATGTCTGCAAAGTACTACCTTCACATGAGACGTCAGATTGTCGTTAAGACCATCTGTAATGCTATACACAGGAAGGATAGTCCTGACAACTGTTATAAAGCACACAAGAACCAGAAAGTATTCACAACTTTAAAAATAAAGAATACTGATAGAACATTCCAATTAAAACAACAACTTGGTGTAAGCTCAACAGGCCAGATATTGTTGAAAAGGAACTGTCATGCACCATTGTAAAGTTCAGTTGCCCAATAGATGCAAATCTCTCACTAAAAATTAGAGAAAAGAACATCTATGAATAAATCATAAGAAACCTACAGCTTTTATATCCAGGCTATAAATTTTCATTTGTTACTATTATCATAAGTACATTGAGTTATGTAACAAGAGATCTGCATAAAACCTGGAAATGATGGGTTCTCCAAAAAGAACAAAGCAGACTGATTTACATTCTCTACATACAATCGATTAGAGAGACAGCAAAAATTTGTAAAACATTTCAGGGATTTTCCATTTGAGGTTCCTAGTTAAATACATACCCTTAATCACATATACATATGGAATATACATGCACTCACAAACTTGCGTACGTACATGACACGCACATTCACAACATGAGTGTAAGCTTATCTGCATGCTCTACACACACACGTGGACAATCACACGCATATATGTACACACCAACGAATTCAGATAAACTACAAATCCCAAGAGCTGTCTTGATTTGAACAAAAGAGCCACTTTGCTAGTGACCGGCTCGAATTCTGTAATGTAAGTCAAAAAAAAAAAAATCTCAAAGCAACATACATAATCACACATATAAATGGAAAGACACACACACACTTACATTCGACCTTCATATGTTTTATTTAAAAAAAAGATTTTTTTACTCTGACTTCGAAAAACAAATTGAACATAACTTTGTAAAATGTTATCTCTCGAACTGGCTTGAAATTTGGGATTATGGAGTTTAGTTTATTTTGCTGAAAATGTTCAAAGAACATTTTTCAATAGCTTGTTAAAAGTTTGCACTGCAAAAAGTTGCTAAGAGAGCAACAGAAATGATCATAAAGAAATACACTAAAAATTTTTTTTAAATAAATAAACATTAATCTTATTTGCCTTTTGTCATTGAGATTTTCATGAAAACAAAAAATACACAGAAAAATTACTATAAAACACGTTCTTTTATATTAATAACTATATATTAAGTATAATTCTAGTATGTGTGTGTGTGTATATATATATATATATATATATATATATATATAAATATATGGTAAATATATGTATGTATATCTTTATATATAACACTAAAACGATTTTTAAAAATGATACAAAAAATGATATTTAAAAAAATGATACAAAAAAATGGCCAGATTTCTACGATAAAAATTAAGTTAAACGAACTAGTCGAGGAGAATGAAGCTCCAACCTTTATAATCAGAATGAAGTAAAAGATATCTCGGTTTGGTGGAATCCAAAATTCCAGAACCGTGGAATCAGGTCGACAGGAATATACAGCTTTGGTTATAACTCCTTTATTCTTCTATTCAGTTACTTTTGTTACACTGGCAGGGAAAAACAGTTATTCCGTTGTAAGAAGACTAGGATAGCATGAACGAATCGCTTCTACTTGAAATTCACAATCGGCAGTAAGGAGTGGTAGTGGTAGAAGTATGTCTCATAGAGGTGGTTGCACTAACAGGCGGCAGTAGTATCAGTATGAATAACAATATTTTGAATGGATGTCGCTGTCGTTTTCTAACATTTTTCTGACTTTTTAAAATAAGAAATTGGGACATTTGATTGAAATTACAAAATATGCTTAGAAAATGCAAAAAAATCAAATCCTGATGAAATAATAAGTAATTTTTAATATAATTCGGTCGTGTTAATTTCCCATCTGATGACATGTTTGAATATACGAACGTTGCGTATCGATGGAAGCTTTGTAATAATATATCAGAATAAGAGAATAAGCAACACAAGGAATATTTAATCCTAAATTCTTGATTTTCCTGCAGAATATTGTGTTAGTTTTTGCATCTTGTAACTTTAATTTCAGATGCACCAGATTGCCAATTTTTTGTAGACATAAAAACTACATTAATTGCCAGATTAATGGTTTTTTTTTAAATTTTATTTTTTTAGGCAATTGGAAGTTTATATAT
>NC_068986.1:72928321-72949992 GCF_001194135.2 Octopus bimaculoides | reverse complement strand
TGATTAACGAAACGGAATATCTTTGAACATAAGAACCATGAAATGCAAAAATTATCTTTAACATTTATTATAAATAACTAATTTCATTTCGTCAGGACTGTTACATTTTAATTGTTTATCAGAGTTGGTATTTGCTTTGCAGTGAGATAAAAAAAAAGTAAACAGAATAAAAGATTTTTCCTCTTTTCAATCTAAGATGCAGTGCAAGACTTAATATTCTAGAAAGGGCACTTACTGATAAAAGCCACAGATACCATTGCTTGGGGATAGGAACAGTTGTTTTTACTTGAGCTGACTTCTTGACACATATAAGTGATAAAAGATTAGAATTTAAACAGAATATCCATTCGATAGTTTCCTATCTTTATTGAGGAGCATCTTGTTCCAATATTTAGAATATAAAACACATTGTAATTATTTTAACCCTTTGGAATTTAAAGAGGCCATATCTGGCTTAAATATTCTAATATAAAAATGTTCAAACCAGCTACATTTGGCTCCTCACACATACCGAACAGTGTTATCCTAAAAAGAATCAATCATATCATTGAAATCTTAAAGCTACAAGGTAATGCCAGATTAATTCAAAACAATGTGAATAAATAAACATTACATTTGACAGAATGATCTGAATGCTAAAAGGTCAAAGTGGTTTGTGAGCTTACTGAGTCTTTTTAAAATAAAAACTTGGTTGCTACTGTAACCTGGTTGATTGTTTCTGTAGAAACATTACCACCACAATATAATTCTTAAGATGTCATTTGATCCCAAGTCAGCCCTGATCTAGCAGAGGTGTGAGTAAAGGTATTTTACTGTGGGCATCTCATTGTTTTGTATATACAAGATTTCATTATCCTCTTTTTAAGATGGCTGGGTGGTTGAAGAGAATTAGTTACAATTTACAACAAACTGAGTGACCATCTAGAAACTCTTTCATTGGTTTGTAATAAATATAATGGAGAGAATTATATCTGATAGAAACAAAACAAACATAGCAGTCAATTCAACCCATTCCAACTATATTGAGAAGAGGTAAGGTGTCAAACTGGTAAATCATTAGCATGTCAGGCAAAATGCTTAGCAGCATTTTGTCTGTCTTTTAGGTTCTGAGTTCAAATTCTGCCAGAGTCAACTTTGCTTTTTGTCCTTTTGGGGGTCAATAAAATAAGTGTCACAACTTATCCCCTCCCACAAAATTCCTGGCTTTGTGCCAGAATTTGAAACTAATATTAAGAAGAGGTACATGTATACAACTTTAAAATACAAGCTTCAAGAAAAATATTTCTTCCACCACTGAAGTCTAAAGTACAGTTTATAATGAAACAATGAAATGAGATGTACCTGAATATTCCTCATGTAGGTCACAACTATCATCATCATCATCATTTAATGTCCACAGAGCTGTCCTGTGATCAAAGACATTCCACACATAGCCACTTCATTTTTTTTTCAAGCACTGTATAAAGCTCACATTATCTGATGTGTCCTTCCTTTCATACAATAGTAGAGTATGATATAAAGAATTTGGCTGCTAATTGTAAGTTGAACAATTCCTTTATATGTTCTGATAACTGCAATGGAGTCAGTAAGGCAGACTCAAACAGATTCTTGCTGCTCCATTGCATTTATGTCTTGTGGTGTGCACTTCAATATTGCCAATATTGTTACTTCTGCATGAAAGTGCTTTTTTTTACATGCAGTAGAGTATCGCATATGTAGTATATGTAATTGTTGTTGTTGTTGGCACTCCGTCGCTTACGACGTTGAGGGTTCTAGTTGATTTGATTAACGGAACAGCCTGCTCGTGAAATTAACGTGCAAGGAGCTGAGCACTCCACAGACACATGTACCTTTAACGTAGTTCTCGGGGATATTCAGCGTGACACAGCGTGACAAGGCTGACACTTTGAATTACAGGCACAACAGAAATAGGAAGTAAGAGTGAGAGAAAGTTGTGGTGGAAGAGTACAGCAGGGTTCACCACCATCCCCTGCCGGAGCCTCGTGGAGCTTTAGGTATTTTCGCTCACTAAACACTCACAACGCCCGGTCTGGGAATCGAAACCATGATCATATGACCGCGAGTCCGCTGCCCTAACCACTGGGCTATTGCGCTACCAGTATATGTAATACAGTAAGTTAAAACATTTTAATTTACTAAGTTTATTCATGCAATTAGTACACAAAAGCTTCTTCTAGTGAGTGTTTAAAATCTAAAAATAATGAGTCAGGGAGATAACTTCAATAAAATATATTTCTGGAATAAATTTTTGAGTTTCAATTAGTTGATTTTATTGAGGCTATTTCCTTTCCTTATTGTTTTTAGATTTTAAACACTCACTAATGGGGTTTTGTCAACTGATTATATCTTTTATCTTTTACTTGTTTCAGTCATTAGATTGCAGCCATGCTGGGGCATCATCTTGAAGAGCTTTTAGTTGAATAGATCAACCCCAGCACTTATTTTTGTTTGCTAAGCCTGGTACTTATTCTATCAGTCTCTTTTGCCAACCTGCTAAGTTATGGGGATATAAACACACCCATACCAGTTGTCAAGCAGTAGTGGGGACAAACACAAAGACATACACACACACACATACATCATCATCATCATCATCATCACCATTTAACATCCGCTTTCCATACTGGCATGGGTTGGACAGTTTGACAGAGGACTGGTGAGACAGGACTGGTGAGACAGAGGACTGGTGAGCCAGAGGCTGCACCAGGCTCATTCTGATCTGGCAAAGTTTTTACAGCTGGATGCCCTTCCTAATACCAACCACTTTAAGAGTGTAGTGGGTGCTTTTTACGTGCCACCGGCACCAGGGCCAGTCAGGTGGTTCTGGCAACGACCACGCTAAAAAGGTGTTTTTACGTGCTACCTGCATAGGAGCCAATCCGGCAGCACTGGCAACAACTACACTTGAATGTTGTTTCTCACATGCCACTGGCACATGTGCCGGTAAGGCAACGCTAGCAGCGATCACGCCCGAATGGTGCTTTTCACGTGTCACTGGCATGACACCCAATCCATGGCCCTGGCAACGATCACGCTTGGATATGCTTGTAACGTTCCACTGGCACGTGTGCCAATCAGGCGGTTCTGTCATCAGCCACGTCAGCAATTATCTGGCTGGATAACCATATACCTCCTCCACTGCGAAACACCTATTTCTGTCTCTCTGTCACACATTAACCTTTCATCATCTGACACAAGATTCAAGCGGTGATCACCTTCCTTGTCTTGCAAGTTACTTGGTAAACCTGCCAGTGCTAGTGCCACTTAAAAAGCATCCAGTTAACATTGTAAAATGGTTGGCATTTGGAAGAGCATCCAAGTGTAAAAATCATGCCAAAACAGACCTTGCCTGTGCTGGTGCCACATAAAAAGCACTCAGCCCACTCTGTGGGGTGGTTGGTGTTAGGAAGGGCGTCCAACTGTTGAAACCATGCCAAAACAGACACAGAAGTATGGCACAGGCTTCTGCTTGGCCAGCTCCTGTCAAATCGTCCAACTCATGCCAGCATGGAAGGAGAACAAGCACATAGATGCGAAACAAGGTGGAAAAAATAGTACTTGAATACCAGAGGAAGAGTAATATGCTTTATTAAAAAGCACCAAAAATATCACAAAATCTGTTACTCAGAGTTTCACATTCCTGTTCGCCGGACAGTTTTGTTTAGAATATATATATATATATATATATATATACTATATTTTCATTTATATACATAATTATATCGAAGGGATCGGAAAACATCTCCACACACTAGACATAGACACCAAAGAGAGCAGTAAGTATTTACTTTTACTTTTAGCTCAAAATTGGTCCAATACACCAATGATGCCAGTCCAAAACATAACCCGACCTCCCCCTGTTGGAGTCTCAAACGATGAGGACGGTTCCCGTTACTTGATACCCAACCTTAACTCCAGCCATCAAGGGTAGCATGGCATTTGTCAGTGAACAGAACTGTTGAAAAATCTATCTTAATATACTCTTCTGCCCATTTCAGTCTCTTCTGCTTATGAACAGCCTTCAGAGGTGGGGGGGGGGCTTGTAAGAGGTATAACATTCCTGGCTACCTGCTTCAAGAGGAGACACCTGGTAATTTTCGATACATCTTCCTTGCCACAATGTTTGAAGACTTCTCTCCTTGTCAGACATGGTTCTACACAACTTCCCTTTTCACATGTGACAAAGTACAATTCAAAGCAACCCTTGACGTACCCTTATCTAACCTTGACTGAACAGAAATAAGAGACTGCACAAATTTCATCACTGTTTGGTGATCTCTTTCCAGTATTTTTGATATTCTTATAGTTGTTTTTCTTTTTGAAGCTCTGACACAAGCTCGTTCGAAATAAGATCACATTTCTGAGCCATAATGAGACTTAAGTTGGGCACCTGCCTAATAATTTGGGACAGCAGAAAAGTTGCTGCTATACTGGACAAACATGGCTTCTGTGAGTTTATAATTATTACACACTGGGAGAGGATTACTGCTCTGATTTTACCACAAGCTATTGGTATGGCAAAATGTGGCTTTCCCAGCATATTTGAAAACAAGTATACTTGGTCACCTATCTGAGCTCTCTGATGTAACAAGAATGGAGAAATATTGCCCAGCAGCCTCAACATTCTGCCTGGCAAGAGGTGAGATGTGTGAATGAGCTGGCTGCTTTCAACACTCTGCAAAAAGGTGCCAAAAGCAGCATTTTATAGTGTACAAAAAGAAGATTCTAGAAGATTAGATCATGCAACAGCTTGACACTAATTGGTTGCTTACTATGCTGATCATGTGGTTCAGTCGTAATGGTTTGGTTTCAAATAACTGCTAAAATTATTCTCCTCCCCGTTCTTTACATGAAATGTAAGAGAATGAAACAATAAAAAGAGGATTTACTTAAAAAGAGAATAGTGCATGTAGACTTGAGTAAAGTCCAAATTTTTTGGTAGCTGTGGAAGGGGTAGACCCAGGAAGACATGGGACAAAGTGATGAGAAAGGATCTTTGGATGGTTGGCCTCGCTGAAGAAATGACAAGGGACTGGGAGATGTGGTGATTTGCTGTAAAATCACTGTCTTCCACATGTACAGGCTTGTCCTTTCAGGTGCTGGTGCCACATGAAAACTATTCATGCTGGTGCTGCATTAATGCACCCATGCTGGTGCTGTGTAAACACACCCATACCAGTGGCATGTAAAAAGCACCCAGTACACTCTGCTAAGTGGTTGGCATTTGGAAGGGCATCCAGCCATATAAACCATGCTACAACAGACAATTGGAGTCTGGCCAGTTCCATGTCAAACTATCCAACCCATACCAGCATGGAAAGCAGACATTAAATGATGATGATGATGAGGAGGAGGAGGATGAACTATCAATACAGTAAATAAGTCAAATATTGAAATACAAAAGCAAAAAGGCATGTAATAAGGTGAAAGCAAATAAAATGTCCATGCTCATAGTTCGTATATGCAAAATTGTGTTGAGATGCAAAACACATGCAAATAGAGAAAACATTTCTTAGAAATGAAAGTTATGAGAACACTGAATAAAAGAGATGCATAGATGATGTTTTATTGCTCAGAAATATGGAATACCATATAATATGCAGGCATGTGTGGAATTGACTACAATTGAAGTCTGCAAAAAAAATTGTTAACTTTGGACATGTCTGCTGCAAGGATATAAATGTGTTTGTGAATGAATGATGTTTACAGGACAAGCCAATCTTATTTACTGTTTTTAAAAAGTAAACAAAAACATGCACAGAAAATGTCAGTTGTCACCAATGATCAGAATGCTGTTTGGCTGTACCATAGTTGTTGCTATTGTAGTCCCAGTGTTGTGGTTGTTGCAGACAGTATCATTGGATGGCACTAGTATATTATAGCAGTTCATTAATGCTGCTGTGGTAGGTGGTTGAGTTAATGAATGAAAAGGTTTCTTGGACTACCTGAAGAAGTAAATGAACAACACTCACAAACATTTAACAGAATTTCTTATCGCACATAAAGATACCTTTAACAGTTAACAACAGTAATAATTGCATACTGGGAGAGAGAGAGACACTGCTCTGAATTTACAGCATGCTATTGGTATGGCAACATGTGGCTTTCCGGACATATATGTAAACAATTGTGCCATTGTCTTGGTGATCTATTTGAGTTGGCAGATGTAGCAAAAATGGAGACATATATCTCTCAGCTGCCTCAATATTCCACCTGGCAAGAAGTGAGATGTGTGAATGAGTCAACTGCTCTCAACACTGCAAGGAGTGTAGGTGTCAAAAGCAGTGTTTTATAAGGTACAAGAAGATTCTAGAGGATTAAATCATATGACAGCTTGACAGTGATTGGTTGCTTACAAAACTGGTCATGTGACATTATTGTAGTTCACTTTTGGTGTCTGACTGCTTACCTAGTGGTTTGGTTTCAAATCACTGCTACAAAGGTAACTACATTTTTTTTTGTAGAGCTTGGAGAAAGTATTAATATTGTCAAAATCAGTTGGTTTTCAGGCTTGCACAGAAACTAACAAACTGTAAGTAAAACAAATGAAAGGGAAATAGTGGACAGTGAAGTTGGATTCACCAAATATTCTAATTAAATTGAGCAAAGTATTACTATAAACTTCTTGAGTGTATCAAATGTTAAAAGAAGTGAGAATGATCAAAAGCAAATAAACTAGACATAGTTATTTTTATACAAAATTATGGCCTTCATTCTATTTGAATTGGTCCTGCTAAGGAAATAACTTTCAGCAAAATTCCATATCTTGTAGATGGCTACTTATGGTTTGTTGCAAGAATTTGTCATTATAAACAGATGCAGTTTCCCCAAAGAAAACTACTTTTGTGCAAGCCACCAGTCTCATCTTTTATTGGGGACTTTTTATTGGGCTACATTAAAACTATTATAGGCCCCTGGTCAAATCAATGCACTGGGCCCTATAGTACTTTTATTGACAGCAAACCATGTCCTACATGGGTCAGAATTAGGTTCCTAGGCAACTTCCCAGTGTGCCCTGATAGAAATGCGTATTAGTGGTTGCTGTTGTTTAGCCCACAGTTCAGCTCCAGTTCTTGTAACTTTCCTATTTTTTCGTCAGGCAAGGTTTGACACTATTTAATGTCTTCTTTTATTTAAACTAGTAGGATTTGATTTGAGGGAGATTTGACTGATATACTGAACGTTAAAATAGTTCCTCATTTTAATTCTTGACGTGGAAAACGAATTCTTTTGATAACATAGATACTTACATTGCATAGTGGTCTTGGAAACACAGAAGCGTCCTTCTTTCTATCTGTCTATATCATATTTCCTGATGTACAGGTTTACATTTAATATTTAAAAGTGAAGACGTTTTAATATTATTCTCTGTATCGCTGGGATCAATTTTTCATTTTGTACCTATTGCTTACTAAAGTAAATTAAGCAGACAATAATTTGACTCCATAAATGTAAAGTCTTTTGCCTCACATCTATAGAAATGCATAATCATCAACATTCGAAGAAATTATTGATTAGAAGTTTGCTTCCCAGCCATATGGTTCCGGGTTCAGTCCCACTGTGACACTTTATGACTTCTACTTTAGCCCTGGGCCGACCAAAGACTTGTTAATGAAGGATGTGGTAGACGGAAACTAAAAAAAGCCCGTCGGGTGCACGCACTTTTGCGTTTGTACTTCAACTTCACTATCTCTTCACAACTGCTGTTAGTTTGTTTACGTTCTTAAAAGAAGTAGTGGGGTCGATACGTTCGATTAAAACCCTTCAAGGCGGTACCCTAGCCGCAGTCGTTCGACTGATACAAATAAAAGTCTAGGTATCGACAAAATATAGTTCAGCAAAAAGGTAAATATTGGCTTCAAATTTTGGCAAAGAGCCAGCAAGTTCGATGGAGGGACAAGTGAATTACATTGATTTCAATGTTCAACTGGTACCTATTTTACCAACCCTGAAGGGATGAAAGGCAAAGTCGACCACGGCGGAATTTGAATTCAGAGCGATAAGACGGACGAAAGGTCGCTTAACATTTTGTCCGGAGTGCTAACGTTTCTGCCAGCGCGCCGCCTTATGTTAGGTAAATATTGGTCTTTTAAACATAAAAACACGAAATGAGACCAAGGGAGGTAATTAGTTGTCTGTGGAAACACGTGTTCGTTAATATATTTCATATATCTATATTCTTTCTGCCATGATATGTAAACAATAACCGGTGGAAGATAATGGCTGAGGAGGATGTCGATAACCAGGCATGTTTGTTTGTATCATACTAAATCTACTGAAGAACTAGTTTTACTAAAACAATTGTCAGTCAATAGAATATTTTAAAAATCATCTATAGAACCCATGTAGTTATTGATATTGTGTCTCTAAATCACTACGAAATTCAATGTTTAATCTTAACGCACTTGAATTTTTTTAAGACTACACCTTACAGGCGATCTAGTAAACGCATGTTATGCATGAGTTTGCAGATGTGTGTGTATATATATATATATATATATGTATATATAATTCGTTGAAGTTGTTCAAGTCGAAGTGCTTATGTATAATAACACTTTCTCTCGCTTCTTACATATGTGAGGAGAGAGAATAGTGTTATTGTTCTACGTCATTAAAAAAGAAAATTATTTCTTAATTAGATATAGCATACTGTATTAAATACCTTTATTATATTATTAAGAGACAGAATAGTTTAGATAAAATTTTATAATAATACACTGTAGAATGTTATTTCTTCGTTCAACGTTTGTTTTAAATCTACATAATAATCAGTTGACACAAACTCACTTTGTTCTTCGTCATTTACCTGTTTCATGTGTTCTAGGTTTTTGTATCTACACTTGTTTTACTGGACAACCTCTATGTTTCGCTGAACCTGTGAGAAACAGTCAAATCTCCCTCAAATCACATCCTCCCAGTTTAATTAAAAGGAGGCATTAAATAGTGTCAAACCTTGTCTGACGATAAGATAGGAAGGTCACAAGGAGAACTAGAGCTGAACCGTGGGCTAAACAACAGCAACCACTAATACGCTTTCTATAATTGTAAAAAATATTAATGCATCTTAGAATTAAATTATTATCTTACATAAATTACATTTCTTTGTTATTTGAACGTGAACTTCTCGAGCTTTACATTCACTTATAAAAAATAAAGATCGCCCCAATTTAGTATAGAACCCTACTTAACTGTAGAAAGTTAACACTATCGTTTATTTCATGCAATACAAAAGTAGGAGTTCCCTTGTAATAATTTTAAAAATGTAGTATGCCTTTGAATGATCTGTGTCATTGAACTACGCTCGTGTTAAGTCACCATATCGATCTCAGTATTCATTGCAAACATATTTCATCGATGCCTGTTTCTAAGTTGGGCTGGGAACAACATAAACAACCCAGAGTTTTAGACTGTGTAAACATAAACATGCGCGCGCGAACACACACATTGGAAAAATTTTTGGCGTGTGTATGAAAGAGCTGTAGTTAAATGCAGGTCATATACTTAAGGTTGACTTCATTTTTGGTAAATTTTCAGATTAACACCCGCACGATTTTCACTATGGTGTTAGGGTCAGGGTTGGGTTAGGGTTAGTGACGGAATTCCCTAACCGTAACCCTAAACCCTAACCTTAACCCTAACACCCTAGTGAAAATCGTGCGGGTGTTAATCAGAAATTTTACCACATTTTTAATCAATTAAAAAAATTAAAATATATTTTCTTTTCACAAAATTAAGTACGATAACCAGCTTTTAACTATGTCTCTTTCATACTGAAGGCACTCTTGGCAATTATTTTATCCATAGAATCAGTTGGCAACAATGACTATGTTAAGGAGGTTTAATAAGACCAAAACATCTGGAGCTTTGTGACCATAGTTACCACTACCTAGTATATATTTTCCACTTAATTCCTTTCGGAATATTATCTCCACTTAGTTCCTGATAATTTGACGGTTTGAGAGTTATCACCCTTGACTCTTTTGAAATTAATCTTCACCAACGTTAGACGTTTATCATTGCAGTTATAATTTCATTTGATTAAGAATTATTTTCAGTTTAACACATAAAGAATTGTAGCGTGCATTTAACTACATAGGATACACTCACACACACACACACACATACATATGTAAAGAATAAGGAGAAAATGGAGAGGCAGCTGTTTTGATTCAGTATTTTATAATGAATAAATAATATTTTATTAATTACCTCTCCATTTCTCCTTAATCTTTAAATATGTGAACCACGGTTTATATGGTTACCTTATAGTTGAACTTTCTATGGATTGGTAACTAACCAGTATTTTCATGAGATTTTACTAACCCTTAATGGGGTTTATAACCTTTGTATATATATATATATATATATATATATATATATATAAATCAAATATACAGTGTTATAGATCTATCAAAGCCAATCATACCAGCTAGTTTGCACTGGCTATTAGATAACACCATGGTTAAGTAATACTATGTACTTATATATATACATATGTATGTATGTGTGTGCCAACAAGGAAAATGGATCTAAATAGTGATGATAATATACTCATCATCATTTTAATGTCCATTTCTCCATGCTCGCTCTCATGAGTCAGATTGAATTCTTTGAGGTAGATTTTCTATGGCTGGATGCCATTCCTATTGCCAACCCTCACCTGTTTCCAAGTAAGGTAATATTGACATGTTTTCAAAGAAGATTGGAAACAAATAACACTGCTTGTATGATGGTGATACTTGTTTACAACTATCACATGATGTCAAAACAAGGAGACATAAACACATCTACACACATGTACATGCACACACACATGACAAGCTTCCTGCCAAGATGTCACAGTTTGTTCATCTGCCACTTCACTAAATACACCAGTTGTACTTTATTGTGATGCCAGTGCTTGTGAAGTTGTCTTGTCCCAAGATCCTCACTGCTCTAATCCATTAGCATTCAGATTACTCTGACAAATGTAATGCTTATTTATTTACATTGTTTTGAATTAATTATGCATTATCTTTTAGCTTCGAGATTTCCATGATGTGATTTTTTGTTTTCAGGATGACATTGTAGGGTAGATGTGAGAGACTGGATATGGCTGGTTTGAACATAGAACAGGTAGAATATTTGGGTTAGACACAGCCAGTTTAAATGACGGAGTGCTAAGATGTCTCTGTTTATTTTGGATAATATGAGGGGATGATTGCAGAGAATGGACTGGTGTGAGAGGGAGAGAGAAAATAATGAATGGTTATGAGAATATGTAAAGAGAGAGAGAAAGAGAGAGCTAGATAACAGTAGCATAGGGAAGTAGCTTCTGCATAGTTTCTGCTTATCAAATTTCACTCACAAAGTATTGGTCAACCTGAAGCTACAGGAGACATTTACCCAAGTTGCTGGATAGAGAAATTGAAACTAAAGTAAACTTCTTAACTGCATCCTATTGTATATCTTAGTTTTCTCAAAACTTTGCCGACAGTGTAAATGAGGTTCATTTAATATATCTTTGTGATGCTCTATCAAACTTCAATTGGGTCTATTTTGCTGTTTATCTTATCTAGACAGCTAAAAATGATATCAACAAATAATTATCTAGACAGCTAAAAATAATATGAGCAAATAATTTACCATATTCATCTTCATTTGCCCAGGTCTTGTGTCTAAGTAACAAATTATTTTCTCATAAGAAGATTCAGAAAAACTTTAAAAACTAATCAAGGAAAATTATACTCCACTTCCAGTGATATGTGCTAATTGGTAATGCAATCTTGTCTAATGTTAATTTAGCCTGGAAGACAATATTTGAAACAAAATCTTTTTTTATCTATACAAACATGCTATGTTATTTGATTTTCTGAATGTGATGAAATAACATGTCCTGTACTTGATTATATAAACATGTTTAGAATTTCTAAATATTTGTGGACATAATAAATAAATTCACTGGTTGCTGTAAGTGTGGCTGTGTGGTAAAAAGTTTGTTTCTCAACCACATAGTTCTGAGTTCAGTCCCACTGCATAACACCTTGGGCAAGTGTCTTCTGCTTTAGCCCCTGGCTGACCAATGGTTTGTGAGTGGATTTGGCTGACAGGAACTAAAAGAGCCCCATGTGTGTGTATATGTGTGTGTTCATGTGTGTTGTCTCCATGTCTTGACATCAAATGATAGTTGTAAACAAGTGTCACTGTAAAAATATGTCTGCTCATAGGGAAAGATTATCTTACTTGGAGACAGGTGAGGGTTGGCATCAAAAAGAACATTTGGCTAAAAAAACTCTGCCCTACATTGCAGCTTTGGCCAACTTGTATAATTCTTACATGTAGAGTACTCAGAATCACAATATCTGATTTTTCCTGAAACTGTATAATGATGGGATTATAATTGAAAATATGAAATAAAGAAAGGTTTCCAATCAAGTAAATTGGAAGATGGTTTGTTTTTCACAATATACTCTAGAAGACCAGTGATTGGAGGAAGTGTGTACAATATTAGATGTGCCAGTTGAGGAATTTGGGATATTATACACATTTGCTGAGAGCTGAAGTGATTCGATTGTTCAAAGAACAAATCAAATCTTGATGTGCTTTTTATAATCTTCAAGATACTAAATTTCTAGACAAGGCCACTTGAAACTGGGAGTTTTTGTCATGTGTAGTGATTAAGATCTTTTTTGTTGTTAGTTGTGGCTGATGCTGGTGTCACGTAACTGGCACCTGTGCCAGTGACAGGTAAAAAGGACTCCATTGTACACTTGGAGTTGTTGGCATTAGGAAGGGCATCCAGCCATAGAAATTATGCCAAATCAGATTGGAACCTGGTGCAGCTCTCCAGCTTACCAGTTTCAGTCAAACCATCTAACCCATACCAGCATGGAAAGCAGATGCTAAATGATGACGATGATGTGGCATACAAAATATTGTGCTGCTATATATTGATATTTCATAAACACCTTCCTACTACTATTCTTCATTATGAATGGACTTAATTTTAAATTTCTCAGCAAATTGAGCAAAACTAAATGTTAGTTAAGAGGGAGTTGCTTAAAATTTTATGTTGGACATTTTAATTCCAATTTAAAGTTAATTTACTTTAATTTCATTATTGATACAGGAAACATCATATCTGTTAATGTATGGCATAATTTGATTGATTAAAAAATAAATTTTTTTCATTTTACTAAAAGATGTGATGGCATTTGAAAACTTTCATATTAATTATTGGTTTCAAATTTTGGTACAAGGCCAGCAAATTCGAAGGAGGGAGTAACTCAATTACATCAATCCAATGCTCAACTGGTACTTATTTTATCGACTTCAAAAGGATGAATGACAAAGCGACCTCTGCAGAATTTGAATTTAGAACGTACAGACGGACAAAACGACACAAAGCATTTTGCCTGGTGTGGTAATGATTCTGCCAGCTCACTGCCTTAGCTTACATATTAATTATTGGAGCAGGTGTTGATTGAGTAGACTTATCGTTAAAAGCATTTATACCATGGCCATTCCATCTTTTTGTATATCTGGGAGATTGTCCATGTGTTCTTCCTGTGTTAAAATGCAACATCACATTTCGTAATACTTTTTCTATATTTTGGAGATGAGGAATTATATACATTATTTACAATGGCTGGAGAGTTGTCCTCACTTTGTTTGTTGTTATCACAACGTTTCAGCTGATGTACTCTCCAGCCCTCATCAGGTGTTCTGATGGAATTTCAAACCCAATCCTTTACTTGATTAATGGGGTACACTGTTCTCATTCTTAAGGTATGTTGCTGATGTTATTTTCCTTTTGATGTTATTTTTCATGTCCCTGCCTGGGATTGAACTTAGAATCCGAGGGTTAGTAGCCAGTGCTCTTATCCATTGCACTATATGCCCACAGACAGGGACTTGAAAAATAATATCAACAGAAAAATAACATACCAACAGTGTACCCCGTTAGTCAAATAAAGGGTTGGGTTCGAAATTCCACCAAAACACTAGATGAAGGTTGAAGAGTACATCAGCCAAAACGTGATAACAACAAACAAGGTGAGGACACCTATCCGTCCATTGTAAATAATCACATTTCGTGTACAAACATCATTTAATTCATATTTCATTTGAAGAGAGAATCCCTTTGTTACCAGTGGAAGTAATAGCTCCCTAGACTTTTCCCATCCTATTTTTATTCTGGTCATTATGTTTGTGGAACACTTTCCTCTACTGCTAATTTGTTCACCTAAGTAAGAGGACATATCAATTACTTCCAGTATGTGACCTTGCCAGGCACCATCACCTAAAGTTCTATCAGTCCTGAAAAAAGTAGATCTAAATATCAGCTAATTTTAAACATCAAAGGGCTTCTTTCTGCCATGTCCCTCTTATGTAAACTACAATCCTGTTTTTCTCAGTAATGCAAATTTCTCCTTCCCTGTCTTGAACCCATCTCTATTGCCCAGGATACTTACTCATTCAAATTTCACTCCCAAGGATTATGTTTGTGAATATGTAGACCCCAACTTTTCTTATCTCTCACCTAGATTTTGTTAATAATAACTTTCAGCTTCTGTGGCTCAGGGTTTCCTTCCTTCATTCTCCTAAATACATCTACTCCCTCTATTGCTATCTAAATTCCTCAAATCACAAGCAATTCTTTGACCATATCTTCTGCATTGTCAATATCTGTCTTTACTCTCCTCATTCCAAAGTCATTGTCTTCAGCAAGGCTGTGGAGTCAAAACAAAAAAACTTTGACTCTGACTCCAACTCCTCTACTGTTGGTACCTCCAATTCGTCTTTATGTGATGTTGGTCTACATATCTCACAAAGCATATGCATACGCTTGTACTTTGAGTAGGCCTTTATGTTATAACTGGTTTATATCAAAGAATGTGGAGGCGCAATGGCCCAGTGGTTAGGGCAGCAGACTCGTGGTCATAGGATCGCGGTTTTGATTCCCAGACCAGGTGTTGTGAGTGTTTATTGAGCGAAAACACCTAAAGATCCATGAGGCTCCGGCAGGGGATGGTGGCGAACCCTGCTGTACTCTTTCACCACAACTTTCTCTCACTCTTTCTTCCTGTTTCTGTTGTACCTGTAATTCAAAGGGTCAGCCTTGTCACACTGTGTCACGCTGAATATCACAGAGAACTACGTTAAGGGTACACGTGTCTGTGGAGTGCTCAGCCACTTGCACGTTAATTTCATGAGCAGGCTGTTCCGTTGATCGGATCAACTGGAACCCTCAACGTCGTAAGCGATGGAGTGCCAACAAAATATTAAAGAATAAAGATATTGTGAATTGGAGTTGGTATAGTTTTACTGACTCAGACTACCCCTTAACTGTTTCCGACTCCACGATTCCAACTCTGACTCCACAGCCCTAGTCTTCAATGACTTCAATGCTCACAACTACCAACTATTCTTACATTAATCCTGCACTGATGCTTCTGGTTGCAGAAACCAGATCATTTGCTTTTCTCAGCTCTTCACACCTTGTTTTATCTCCTTTTCACATTCCAGATTGATGTACAGACATTCCAGATACCCTTGATCTCTTTCACATTACGTAAGAAAGAGATCAAGGGGATCAACTCTTTTGATCTGTAATCGTCTCTGTACTTATCAGGTTATCCAACCACTGCCTTATCAGAAATGTCCAACACACAGGCACATACTACATAGTACACCCTGCCCACCCCCAGACCCTGAAAGATGTCAAAGCAACTGCTTTCTTTCCTTCCTCTGTCCACTTTCAGAGACTCTGAAAGATGTCATAGGAACTGCCCTTCCTTCCCCAAACAAAAGCTAATTACAGTTTACTTTTCCTTTAAAAGTATTTTCTACTTTGTTTTACCTTTTTTTTTGTCTGCTTCAACTTACTTATATTCCTTTTCTAATTTTGGCACAAGGCCAGCAATTTTATGGGAAGGGGAAGTTGATTACATCGACCCCAATGCTCAACTAGTACTTATTTTATTGATTTCAGCAAAATTTGAATTTAGCATAATTAGACAAATGAAATGTTGCTAAGCATTTTGTCTGGCATTGTAAAAATTCTGCCAGCTCACTGCCTTTCAACTTGCTTATATTAGAAATAACCATGATCTGTCTAATTGATTTCCAAATCTCATGCTTCATTGCAGAGAAATGACTAAAGTTTCCTTCAGTTCAGACTATGTTTCAGTAGAATGTTGATTTCGAGAAAGCTTCAATGTTTGATCATTTTCTTAATTTTAGAATGTCTCATAAAATATCTCTGAGGGTTGGTGAAATGATTCACAGGATTTCGTTTTGGGATTTTCTATTTATTAACCTGTTATGCACATGTTTGGAGTCATGGAAATGTGAGAACTGTGAGAGTGACATGCAAAATACCTTGTAATATATAGATAAGGGGCCTATTACATTCTATGTTCAAATTCTGCTGAGGTTAACTTTATGTCCCTTTCACAACAATAAGAAAAAAGTGGCTTTGTAGCTGTGGTAGACCTCAATATATTATATGCATTTTAAATGTATATTATACAAGTGTTGTAGTTTGCTTGAAACATTGTAATATTGAAGAAGGGAAAATAGGAAAGCTTCTGACAATGTGGGAAGTTTAACAGAACCTGTATAACTAGACATTTCCCAGATTGTTTTTCTTCTGAGGATGAGTCTTTGTGCCTGAAATATAAAAGTTTTCTTAAACTTTCCGCATTGTTAGAAGCTTTCCTATTTTCCCTTTTTTCTGCCTGTATATTATGCAGATTTTGTTATTCAAAACCAAGAGGCATCTGTACACTATGTGACAACTCTACTAACCAGATTTCAATAAGCAAATTTGTAACTTTTTCTTTTGTTGTTGACATATTTCTTTATCTCAAAGTAAAAGTTCTATTTATTGATCAACTTGTTTTTATAGCCTTTGCTCTCATTTTTACACTGTTTACTTATTATCTTTACACTGATTACTAAGAAGGTGAGCTGACAGAATCATTAGCATGCTGGGCAAAATGTCTGTAGTATTTCATCTATCTTTACATTCTGATTTCAAATTCCATCAAGGTCAACTAGTGCCCTCCTCTAAAAAATTTTAGGCCTTGTGCCTATGGAAAAGACTATTACACTGATTGCTATTTCAGACACCTATTATTTTCATCCACCGTTAAACCATCCATAGATAATTCATGATTTCTCAAAATTTTTCTTTTAATCACAAACTTTATTTTTACTGTATATTTCATTTGTACAAGTTTGTTATTGTTTCCACCAGTTTATTGTTAGAAGCAGTAAAAAATTTTAAAGTTTTTTCTATCTTTAAGTGGCTCAACAGAATATAAATTCTTCTGCTATTTTCCATACACTTCTGTAACTTTCATAATCTGGCTTGATGCCTTTGTGCATTATTGCAAAAGACACCAATAAAATACCAGACTTGATAAGTAAGTATGAGGGTGTGGTGAGGTTGTTCAATTAAATCCTTCAAGGCAATCCTCCAGCATGGTTATGGTCCAGTGATTGAAACAAATGTTTTGGGAAATTATAAAATCATTTTATAGGTTTGTTTCTGTTCATAACATCTATTTTAAATCCTACCAACTTTGATATGCTGTACTAAACACAGCCTTTTAATTTTACTATCCAAAGTATCTTAATTACTAACATTACATTGGCTACACCCACTTGCCATATCTAATATCACTTGGTGTCACCAGTTTTTGTGCTAGGCTATCAAATGTTACAGTGTATATACTTTGTATTATCACTGCTACTTTAGACTACAAGAACTATACTTTATAAACATCACCATATGACCATATATATTTTGGCACTCTGTATTATAACATCTGTTCTGTCAATGTCATTAGGTATTATATGGTGTATTAGTATCTTGTTCCCAATTTTCTCTCTTAAAGCCTGTTTTATATTGTTATCACTACAAGATAACAAAACAAAATTAACATAAGCGTTGAGCAATTTTATTTTTCATGCAATAGTCAAATACATTAATTACAGATTGTATTGGGATTTGCATGTTGGAAAAATGCTTAGCAGCATTTCCTCTGGCTTTATGTTCTGAGTTCAAATTCCACTGAGGTTGACTTTGCCTTTCATCCTTTCGGGGTCGAAAAATAAGTACCAGTTGAGCACTAGGTTCAATATAATCAACTTATCACTTATCCTCCCTTGTAATTGTTGGCCTTGTTCCAAAATTAGAATGAATTATTATTATTATTATTATTATTATTATTATTATTATTATTATTATTATTATTATTATTATTATTATTATTATTATTATTATTATTATTATTATGATTATTATTATATAAGGTGGCAAGCTGGCAGAATTGTTAGCACGCTGGATGGAATGCTTAGCAGTATTTCACCTGTCGCTACGCTCTGAGTTTAAATTCCACCGAGGTTGACTTTACCTTTCATCCTTCCAGGATCGATAAATTAAGTACCGGTTACGCACTAGGGTTGATGTAATCGATTTAATCCCTTCCCCCAAATTTGAGGCCTTGTACTTCCAGTAGAAAGGATTATTATTACTATTATTATTCAGTAGTCTTATTTTTATCGCATGCTTTCACTGCACTACTGAGTGCAGCTCTGTGTGCCTTGGGTATGTGCTGTAGTTTGTTTTGGTGTTGTTATTTTCATTAAATTGAAAGTGCTTTACACAGGATTTGTGCGGTACCTAATGGTGCCATTTTCTGTATGTTATATATTTTAGTAAGTCATGGTGTTTTGGTTATGTATTTGTCTGTATGTTTTTTAATCATACCTAATGCACCTATTATTATAGGGATCGTTTCTGTTTTTGGGCTCCACATTTGGGTTACCTCTATTTCCAGATTTTTGTATTATGGGAGTTTCTATTTTTTATTGGTGCTTTCACTGCACTCTTAATCACTGCTGTGTGCACCTTGAGTATGTGCATTGCTTTCTCCTGTGTGCAGTGTCTGCTAAAGCTATTTTATTTATGCTGCACATATTTGTAAGCACTGGGGATTTGATTATGTGTTTGTTAGATGTTTCCTTTTTTGCCATTCTCAAGATAGCCTTTATCATAGGGATTGTTTCAGTTTCCAGGTGCTGCATTCAGTTTTTTTGTTTTTTTTTTGTATTTCCAGATCTTTTTATTTGGACGATTTCTTCATTTCTTTGAGAGCTACATTATCTTCTGTTTTGATTGAAACCTCCATTTCTTGTTTGTCCTTGATAGCAATATCTGGTTGATTAACCTTAATCTCCGTGTCTGTATGTATTGGTATATTCCAGAATATAGTCACATGTTATTATCTGTGATCTTTCTGGTGTATGCCTATACCATTTTGTTTCTGTGTTGGTATTTCACAGTGTTGGTATAATTTTCAGTGTATGTAAATCCTTTCATGTCTTTGTGGATGTATTCTTTCTTCACAAAGACTTGCAGTCAGAAATTACATGATTAATTGTTTCTTCTCCATCTCTACATATTTTGCTGTTACTTACTGAATCAAGTACTTCATTATGTGCATTTGGTGGTTTCTGGTGAAGTGGCTTCATTTCTGTACTGCAATTAAGAACCTTTAGTTTCAGCTTTGAGTTTTGTGCTATTCAGCCAGTGTTGCAAATTTTCTTGTCTACTTCAATCCTATTCAGCATTTTCATCTGTTGGCTGTGTCGAGGACTTTTCTTGCCTTTGATTAATCATAGCATTCTGTATCACTATTGTTACATTAGATTTTAATCTTTTTGCAATTTCATTTGATTTTTCTCCTTTTTTTTATGCCTACCTGTCATTTCAGCCCATTTTGTATTTTTTAGTTTCCTTGAAGACAAAACAGTTTTGTTTTGTTTATGTTTTATAGTTCTTTGCAATTATTTTCCATTCTTTACTAGATATTTTCAGAGCTCTACAGTGGATACTTTATAATAGCTTTTTAGTTGCATTAGGTTTCTATTGTCTTCTTTTCATGGTAAATATAGTTTTAATACCGGATATTGGATGAAGGCGGTGAGCTGGTAGAATCTTTAACATGCTGGGCAAAGTGCTTAGTAACATTTCGTCTGTCTTTATGTTATGAGTTCAGATTCCACCGAGGTCGACTTTGCCTTTCATCCTTTTGAGGTTGATAAAATAAGTGCCAGTTAATCACTGGGGTCAATGTAGTCGACTTACCCCTCCCCTAAAATCGCTGGCCATGTGCCAGAATTGAAACTGATATCAGATATTCGATGTTGTATTCTAAATGTATTCATTTTTCTTGTTTTTCTGTGTAGTCTAATCTTGTTCATTTAACATTCAATTTAGAATATTATAGCTATAACTGTAATGTCTGGAGTTTTACCTAATTACCTAATTTTTCATTTAGCTCACATTTAAGTATTAATTCAATGTATCTATAACATTCCATCTTAATCTTTTCTTTCATTTGTGTGTGTGTGTGTGCTACCTTGTTAGGATCATTGATTACTAAATATTTGTATATCTTTATTTGGTTAAAGTTTTCTTATCTCAGTTTTTTTTTTTTAAATCCTATATGATAATAGTGTTCTTAGTATCCCTCATCTTCAGTGTTGCCCTGACACATTTTTGTTTGCTAATCCAAATCTCAACAGTTCCCATTGTAAATCCACACACTATCTATAGTAGATAGACGTTATCATCAGCGTTGATGTTGTTGCTGCTGATGACGGTGTTGATTAGCACAATTATTAAAGTGTTGGATGAAATGCCTTGCAGTATGTCTTCTGGCTCTCTATTATTCTGAGTTCAAACTTCAGTAAGGTCCTTTCAACCATTCAGGTTTGATAAAACAAAGTACTGCTCAAGTACTGTGGTCAATGATATGAACTAGCATAATTCCCCCAAAATTTCAAGTCTTGTACTTATAATTATAAAATTATTATTAGTATCATTATTAGCAGTCTTGCCATCACAGAAGATCAGGTCTTCAGAAATGTTAATTGGCTGATTTGGTTGAACCTCAAACTGCCTTGCAGCATTTTAGTTCTTTCTATTCTGAATTTTCGGTTTGTAGAATTAATCTGGTCATGAGGTGCCTTTAGTAGAGTTTATTCTATTTCAAGCATCCTGGTTAGGTCTACAGTTTAAGAATAACTTCCTCTCTCTCTTCCTTCTTTTCACAAGTCTTAGAAGTTCTGAAAAAAATTTAGAGTCGTGCATGATACACTTGTCTTTCTAAATAGCAGAAAAGACTGTCCACAGAGACAGACGTCAAGCAACTAAGCATGACTGTATGGTTATAAAGTTTGATTCACAACCATGTGTTTTCAGGTTTAGTCCTATTGGATGGCAACTTGGGGAAGTGTCTTCTACTATATAACCTTGAGCTAACAAATGCCTTTTCAATGGAATGATTCAACACAAACTGAGATGCAGCTTGTTGTGATGATGATTATATATATATATATATATATATATATGATGATGATGATGGCCATCCACTCGTGACCGAGGAAGACCATTGCCGACCTTCAGGAACATTGTGTGCTCTAGGACTAACTTATATTTTGCATTTGCGGCTCCATTGGTGGCTAATGAGCCCTGCTCTTGACAAGCATACACGACTGCAAACATTGCAGACCAAGCTTTCCCCATTCACTTTACGAGCCGTGCGCGTTTGCTCAGCTCGCTTAAGTTCTTCATGCTGGATACGTGCTCTCTC
>NC_068986.1:72922540-72927941 GCF_001194135.2 Octopus bimaculoides | reverse complement strand
TATATATAGACATACACACACACATATATTATGTGGTGTGTGTGTATGACAAGATACTGTTCTGTAGTTTGTTAATTGTACTTTATTACCATTAGTTTTCATTAATAGATATTTTTATAGAATTTATAAATTCTAAAAATTCTGTGTGCCTTTTGTTCTTTCAATTTAGAAATTTATTACTTCTAGAAGTATTTTAAGAGCTTCAATTGTGCAAAGCCTACTTTCCATTTTTGTTACATGTATATATATATATATATATATATATATATATATATGCTGGAACTGTGGCTATAATATTACTTTGCTGTTTGGAGTCTGTACCCTTAAACTTTAAATTCTATATGTACTGTGTAACTAATCTTGTAGTGCTTAATGTTTTGTGAGCAAATGTATGTTTGTACATACATATGTTTGTACATACATATGTTTGTACATACATATGTTTGTACATACATGTACAAATGTACGTTTGTACATACAAATCCTTAAAAGGATTTGATTTGACACCAATATATTTATTGCATTTGTAGATTGTTACTTATAGAGCACTTACCATTAAGGGGTCATTGTGTGGTTGCTCTTCTGTTACAGGTGGGTGAGTTACTCACATGGAGTCTTGGAGAGTCTAGTATACCTTTACTTTTATTGCTGCTCTTCAGGCTGTTTTCTTCCACATTGTTTATGTTTTTAGTATTAATGCTATTGTATTTACTTTTAACCCTTTAGCATTTAAACCAGCTATATCTAACCCAAATATCCTTCCTGTTTTATGTTCAAACTGACTAGAGCCAACTTCTCACACTTACCCTATAATATTATTCTGAAAATAAACAATCACATCATCGAAATTGTGAAGCTATGAAATAATGCATGATTAATTCAAAGCAGTGTGATTAAATACACATTACACTTGACTGAGTTATCTAAATGCTAAACGATTAATATTAGTGTCGTTAGTATTATCTCTATAACTCTTTTTCTATCATTATTATTGCTATTGGACATAGGAAATCCTACACATAGAAAGGTACTGTGTTAGTACTCCTAATGCTTGGATTTGTATGAAAAGTTTATATCACTTCACCTCTTATTCTTAAACGGTTAGCATTACCTAGTCTCAAGTTAAAACTAGGTTTTTTTTTCCTTACTTTTACTTTTAAGTCAAGTGTTTAAAGAGGTTATGCTATTCTTACTTTATTTTTGTTATCACTTGTCTTGGACTGAATATTGGAATTTTAATCCACATTTAGGTTTCTTTTTCTATATAAATAAAACTATTTGTATTTTGCTTGGCTTCAGAGTTTCAATGACTGTATTTTGTTAACTTTAGAGATATTAGAGTAGTACAAGTTATCAACTAGGTAGATGTTTCTGGGAATGAAAATTTCACCATAAACTCTCTCTCTCTCTCTCTCTCTATATATATATATATATATATACACACACACACACATGCACACACACACATGCACACACACACACATGTACACACGCATACATATATACACATGTACAAATGTATGTACATACATATATGCATCCATATGGTGGTGGACTTTTGTCATTCAGTTAGGATTCAGCATGGTCACAGTCTAATGACTGAAACAAGTAAAAGATGATAAAAGATAGTAATCCTCTCCTCCCCTCTTTCAATCCTCACAGCCCTGCCACTCTCTTGAGAAAGATTTCTATAAAGGATTATGAGTTCAATCTTAACCTAAAGATATGTGGACATATAGCACCTGTAAAAACAGGAAATATTTTAATTAAATTATAACACAAAAGAAAATCGAATAGACGAACCATTATAATAACTTCACTTTATGTTGTGTATTATTTGATTTCTAGACTGTTGGAGTGACTTCTGATGGCCAACCTCAACTTGCAGAAGAAGATTCAGCAGAAAAACTGGTAAATATTGTTTGTTTTATGTTTGCATTGGCTTGTCAGATGAATTCGTTTTTTTGTTTTCTTTTATTATAATCCTTTCCAATGTTATTTGAATTAACATGAAAAATATTTTTATCATACTATTTTACGGATTATGTAGCTTTTTTCTTTCTCTATGACTTTTGTTTATTGTTTTTGAAATCTGAAGAAATTTTACCTCTTTCCACAAATATGATGATGACTACCAAGTAGAAAAAGACAAATTTATCTGGTAACCCAATAGCAATAAATGAATTTTAGTTTCATTTTGATAATCACATGTATTTCATTATTTCACTATAACTTTTGTTTCAGCCAACATTGTCCTACAGTTAATTTATCTCTGTGTCTGACTGATTTAGTCTCTTTGTAGGCCTAATATTTTTTGGGAGACTTTCCATTCTAAAGTCAAATATCTATCCCAACAGTTAGATATGTATGTGTATGTAAATGACTATGTCTAACCTTAGATTACTTACCTTATCCAATCAATTCTCAAACCTAGAACCTTTTGTATCCATATTTAACCTCCCTTCCACAACATTTATCTGTTAAATATCAATTGTATTAATCTTTTGTGCCTAAGAGGGTCGTTAAGAGATACGAGCAGACTAATTATACTGTGTAACAAAATTGAAATTTTTTTTTTGTCTTTGGTCAGTAAGTGTTATTTTCTATTTGCTTCCATCTAGAAATCAATGAAAATGACTTCTAATCTCTTCAGGCTTTGCTTTTGTGACCTAGTCATCAATGTTTTGAAACTGACCTATTTTCTATTACATTTCAGAGAGATTCAGCACTGAGTTGTTGAAGCAGAAATATTATTATAGCAAATATTCTGCTCAATACCACAGATTTACTTATCAGTTGCTTGACCTTAATCACTAGAGCATGTCCCTTAGTGGCTGACAATATGTACATCTCTGATCATGAGCAGGAGTAGTGGGGGAGCATCATAGCCATATGTTGAGAGGGATTCTTTGGGGCTTGAATAAATGTAACATAGATAAAGTTTGAAGGAAATACTAGCCATTTTTCATACTTTTCAGTGGTAAGCAAATAGGAAATAACAGTTGCTACCAAAAGACAAAAATCATGTTACACTGTTACTTAAAAGGAGGTGAAAGACTGATGCCTTACATACACAACCATTATCATCCTGTTTTCCATTAAACATATATTATGTCTGTATATTTATATTAGAAGTGATGTCATTGATTACAGTTATATAAATTTAATTCTTTTTTTTTTCATTTTTGTTTAAAGGTTTCTGGGAATTTGGTAAATTCATCATCAGTACCACGAGAAAATTTAGTAAGTTTTCTGAAAAGTCTTGTAAATATATGCTAAAAGAAAAATTAGTATGTTAGTATTAACATAATCTTCCACTTTCAGTATTCTTTGTCTCTATATCTGGCAAAAATAAAAGTTTAATTAACTTCTTCAAAGTAAAAATGGGTTGATGCATTCTTCCAGTCATTAGCCTATGAGGGCCATCATCATTATTATCATCACTGATGTCTTAACCTTTGCAGTTGGCATTGGTTGATGTATTACAATTTTTCTTGATAATATTTATGAGATGCAACCTCTCTCTTCACATCATACCTCCATGAGGTATCTCTTCAACAGGTACTCACCACCAAAAATACCCATATTTGATCCATCAGTGGTTTTCATATTTGTTAAATGTCCACACCAATTTAAGTGTTTCTCAACACTCATTGGAGCTTTTTCAGCACAGTTGAATTCCATTTTATTTCTTTTACTGTTTCACGTCCAACAGACATTCTCAAATATTTTTCTCTTTTTCTGGAGAAATTCAAAATTCAACAACTCATTCTTTTTCCATCCTTTTCTGAACTTTGCTAAACTTATTCTTAACTTTGCTAATATTATAATTTCACTGCATCATCTTTCAGCTTTAACCCTTTAACACTTAATCTGCCCATATCCAGCTAAAATATTTTATCTGTTTTATGTTCAAACAAGCCTGATCTGGCCTCTTACACTACCCTACAATGTCATTTTAACAATGAATGAGCTTATCATTGAAATTTTGAAGCTACATGATAATGCATGTCTAACCAATGTGAATAAATAAGGTCACCTGCATATCACTAACTATTTACTACTTCTAACAAGTCATCTGAGGTGTCTGCAGGTTTAATTTCATGAGTTCTTTTCTTATTAACTACTCCTGTACATCTGACACATTCTGATCTTCTGACATCTTCAAAACTGGAAACTCATACTGAAAAATCTTTAGGTGTGGCTGTGTGGTAAGAAGCTTGGCAGAAACGTTAGCACGCTGGGCGAAATGCTTAGCGGTATTTTGTCTGCCGTTACATTCTGAGTTCAAATTCCGCCAAGGTCAACTTTGCCTTTCATCCTTTCGGGGTTGATAAATTAAGTACCAGTTATGCACTGGGGTCAATGTAATCGACTTAATCCCTTTGTCTGTCTTTCTTTGTCCCCTCTATGTTTAGCCACTTGTGAGCAATAGAAAAAAAAGATAAGAAGCTTGTTTCTCAACCATATGGTTCTGGGTTCAGTCCCACTGCGTGACACTTTAGGCACGTATCTTCTACTATAGCCTTGGGCAGACAAAAGCCTTGTGAGTGGATTTGGTAGATGGAAACTGAAAGAGGTTCATCGTTTTGGTAGAATTGCATGGTCTTTCAATATTGTTTTGCATACAAATAAAACTTTCTTCTTTATTTGTTTTGATTTTTTTATATGAAGTTATAAGGTGGATGAGGGTGAAAATCAATATATTGTGAAAATTAAATATTTGTGTAGTTTACATTTTGTGGTTGTATGCATTCTTCCTTTTATAAATAATTATACGATAGATTGAGAGACACTGAGACAGTCTCAATGATTGTCATCAAATGACACCACATTGTCAACTTGGATATTTCTTCTTGTAAAATGGGATTTTTTGAAAGATAAAAAAACATAAGGAGAAAAATATTTAACCCTTTAGTATTCAGATTACTGTTTTAAACATAATGCTTATGCATTCACATTTTCTTAAATTAGTCATGCATTATTTCATAGCTTTGAGATTTTGATGAGGTAGTTTATTTTTAAAATGACTCTGTAGGGTAGGTGTGAAAGGCCAGCTATGACCAGTTTGAAGATAAAAATGAGGTAGAATATTTTGACCAGATATGGCCAGTTTAAATGCTAAAGGGTTAAATGAAAATTGTAGCAAGAGAAACATTTTAATTGAGGATACTTAAATAATTTTTTTAAAAATTATTAATATTGTTATAATTCTGTTATTAATTCCAGATCTACACTGCTGTATCATTTCTGAATCATAATAAAGTACGGAACACTTCCATAGCACATAAAAAGTCATTTTTAAAACGGAAAGGTAAATACCAGCTTTATTTTCTTTCTTTCCTTTGTTTTTTTTTTACATTATTAAAGTGTTTATCTGATTGAAAAAACTAATAAAATT
>NC_068986.1:72913858-72921939 GCF_001194135.2 Octopus bimaculoides | reverse complement strand
CATGTCTTTCTTGCGAGTGTTGACTTACATAACTTCCAATGTACATTAATGGCATCACTGGCCTTGAAAATCCTGTAAAGGCCATAAACACTGCCTCTTCCACCAGATTCAGCAAGCAAAAAAAAAAAAAAAAAGCTAGTGAAAATCATAAGAGTTTATTAAAATTGTACTTCTGTACTATATAATGGAGAAAGCTGCTTATTAATTAGGTATGTAACAATTACTAAAAGTACTAAAAGAAAGCAATTAAAGTGTTGACCATCTGGAAATATTTTTATAAATTCATTTTTGTAAGAAATTTCCTGTAATTTCGATTTCTCAAGTTTATTGAAATTTTTAAACTCCAGTTTCTTGCAAATTTAAATATTCATTGCATTCACTGTGTCTAATTCTTCACAGACTTAAATATTCATTGCATTCACTGCGGAGTATTCCATTTTCATTTGCAAAGTCTCTCACTTTCTCTTTAAAGTTTTAATTTGCTATTTGAAAAGCTGATAGTTTATTCTATTAATGTATACGTAATGTAAAAACATTATTTAGTGAATAAAAATTTTTTAAAATACCCATATAATTTTTGAATGCGAGATCGCTGTTAGAAGAGCCTAGAAGGTTGGGTAATTACTGTTAGAAGATAAGGAGAAGAAAAAAGTTACTGACAAGTACTCGAAACTTGCATCTTATTCACAGTTTCCAAACCTTCTATACCACTAAGCCAATATATACACAAACAAGTTATATGAGCAACTTCAACAGTGACACACACACATCAATACACACTCGTGCACACATATAGATACACATACACACGAATGAAAGACAATGAATGTGTGTGCTTGCTCACTGGCAAAACTTCATGCTGCATCACTTTTGTGAAGTTTTGTTAGTGAACAGGTCGCAGTTTCAAAGTGACAAAAATATTTTGACACAAATGAAATTTTAATGTTGAAGTGAAACTGGTACTACTTAAATACAGAGGTCCCTTAATGATTCTACTTAAATACAGAGGTACTACCTAAATACAGGTGTTATGTACAAAACATTTTAAATGTATGCTGTGAGAACGTGTAATGACACCCTAGCTCTAACCCTAACCAACCCTAAAACTAACCCTAAAAACTAACCCTCCCCTTCATATCGTTACGTAGATGTATCGGGACCTCTGTATTTAAGTAGTGCTGTGAAGCTAACAATTTTTGTGTGTTCTTGAATGGCTTACAGACATCTTCTATGCTGCAATTGTTTTTGTTTCAGCACACGATCTTAGACCAAGTCACTTGTTATGCAAGTACATCTCCATAATTTTTTTAATCACTGTGGGTAAATGGCCTTCTCAGTGACCTTCTCAAGCTCTCCAATATTTTAATTTCTAAACAGAAACAATCGGGGGCAGGAAGTGGGGTTGCAAAAAATTTGTAATTTCTCAAATTTTCTTTTTTATAGCATAAAAATGTATTTATTGGGGGAAAAATATTGTAAAACATCAATACATGTGAGAGTGATAAAGAAACGAGGAGGGTTGTCTGTGGATGTGCTAGAAACAACAGCCAAATTGCCCTTAAATCACTCACTTTCCCCTCTGAAAATACAAACAATTAAAAAAAATTTTTTTACTGAAAATTACATGCACGCACGCACGCACCTTTATATATAAAAATTAATATAGACAGCTGTGTGCAATGTGTTACTAAAAAGGAAAACTATAATCGTCACTAAATGTCACTAGGATGTTAGAACACCTACATTGCTAGAAATAAGAGCTAAAAAGCTCTAATGCTGTAGCTAAAGCACATAATTGTATACATATGTACTGATATGGTCTGTAATTGCCTGAAAACACCAGTTGAGAAATTCCCTATTCTGATCAATCACTTTCAACTAATTCTGTAGCCTCATCAGTAGGGACTACTCAGTTTGGCTGATTCTGAACTTAATTCTCTGTTAGTACATATGTATTCACCATAAAAATCTATGGACGATTTAGTGAATCACTAATGTGTATATAAATGTGTGTGTATATATATATATTTATGGTTAAGGAGGGGATTGACAGTTTTGAGAGAGCACGTATCCAGCATGAAGAACTTAAGCGAGCTGCACGAAAGCGCATGGCTCGGATTGTGAATGGGAAAAGCTTGGTCTGCAATGTTTGCAGTCACATGCTTGTCAAGTGCAGGGCTCATTAGCCACCAGCAGAGCCGCAAATGCAAAATATAAGTTAGTCATAGAGCGCACAATGTTCCTGATGGTCAGCAATGGTCTTCCTTGGTCATGAGTGGACAGCCATCATATATACACACACACACACACACACACACACACACACACACATACATGTGTATGTGTGTCTCCTTATCTTGACATTGCATTTTCAATATTCTATAAAAACATATTTGACCATGGAGAAATATTGCTTTGCTGGAAACATGTAAAGGTTGGCTACAGGAAGGGCATCAGGCTGTAGAAAATCTACCTCAGTAAACTCCGTCCATCTCAGGCAAGCATGGAATAATGAACATTAAAAAATATATTGATGATGATATATAACTAATTTCATTTTCACAGGTTTAACTGATGAAGAAATTCTAGAAGCTTTTAAAAGATCAGGAACACCTGAAGATGATACAGCATTTTTGGCACCTCAAAGTCTACAACCCTATTATCAACAGCATCCATCAACAATTCAAGGTAATATTTTTAAGCATCCTTTTAATTGCTTTAATTTTGTTTACCCAATATGTTGTTAAAACTGTTACCAATCCATTCATGTACTAAAACACTCATAAAGTTAAATATTTAGTGTAGGCATAACTGTGCAGTATGAAGCTTGCTTCCCAACAGCATGGTTTTGAGTTCAGTCCCAGTGCATGGCTCCTTGAGCAATTGTCTCCTACAACAGTTCCATGTTGACCAAAGCCTTGCGAGTAGATTTGGTAGATAGAAAGTGAAAGAAGCTCCATAATTTAGTGTTTCAACAAACGAGAATAAGTAAGTACCAGTCAAATACTGGAGTTGATATAATAAACTACTCACCTCCCACAAAATTTCAGGCCTTGTCCCTATAGTAGAAAGGATTATTATTATTATTGAGGAATTGGCAGAATTGTTAGCATGCTGGGCGAAATGCTTAGCAGTATTTCATCTGTCTTTATGTTCTGATTTCACATTCTGTTGAGGTTGATTTTGCTTTCATTCTTTCGGGGTTGATAAAATAAGTATCAGTTGAACACACTGGAGTTAATTGTAATTGATGTACCCACTCCACCGAAATTGCTGGCCTTGTGCCAAAATTTGAAACCATTATTGTTAGCATGCTGGGCAGAATGTTAGCACCATTTCTTCCAGCCTTATGTTCTTGTTTAAATTCTGCTGAGGTCGACTGTGCCTTTCATTATTTCAGGCTTGATTAAATAAGTACCATTTGAGCAGTGTAATCAGTTTAATTAACTCCCCCTCCCCTCAAAATTCCTGTAAGAATTGTTGATGTTTATTATTATTATTAATATTGAATTGAATATTGTTCTCTGTTTATTTGCCATAGTACCTCATGTGACTGCATGGAACAGAATTAGAGAGACCATTGTTGCTGGGATCCTTTTGTGGGGAATATCTAAAGCTGCACACAGAATATACAAGGTAAATTTCTACTGTAAACAGTGATATGATGTTTTAGGTTTGGGACTAAACTTAATGCCTTGAATAGCTGATTGACTATTAACCATGGTCATATGTGAAATAGTGAATCTAAAGGTCTAGCATGTAATCACTGCCTTCTCTGTCTTCTTTCCAGCTATTTCCACCCACCTTTATATAATGCAGGATATTATTGCCCTTGTATTGCCCCTATAGAAAAATAAATGTGCTTCTCCCTCCTCCCTTCATCATACTTTAGCTTCCCAACACTTGGTGTGAAACCACTGCTTGTGTTTCAAAAATTCTCCCCGTGATTTAGTTGAAGGAGGCTCTTTCTTTTCTTCTCTTCTTTTCTCAGTTTGCAAGTTATTTGGCAACCTCACTTGTAGTGCTGGTGGCATGGATCCCCCCTCCCCCGCACCAGCGGTTGGCATTGGGAAGGGTATCCGGCTGCAGAAACCATGCCAAAGCTGACACTAGTGGCTGGCATTGTCCTGAGGTTTCCTGGATCTTGTTAAACTGTCGAACCTATACCAGCATGGAAAGCAGCCATTAAATGATTATGATGATGATGATGCCAACCCTTGTTAGGTTATTGGCATTAAGAAAGGCATCCAGATGCAGAAACCATGTCAAAGCTGACATCAGAGCTTGACATGGTATTGAAGCTTGCTGGATCCTATAAAACTATCTAGCCCATGCCAGCATGAAAAGCAGACATTAACCATTTAGCATTCAGGTTTCTCAGTCAGATGTAATGCCTATTTATTCACATTGATTTGAGTTACTGCATTTGCCGGTGTATTAACCGCACTTTTTTTCCAATGGGGAAATCCAGGAAAGGTGGGGTGTGGTTTATACACGGGTACTAGGAAAAGTTGGTCTAAAACTTGAACATTATTTCATGTAATTATCCAAGATTCATGTGGTACCAGCTTCCCTTACAATTCCTGCCATTAAAACTATTTAAAAAAAAAACTTTAAATGTTTTTATTTCAGTGTCTCTGTCCATTTTGTCTGTCATACGCTCTTATAACATTACACATTTCAAGCCAACTTGTGCCAGTGTCGTCTCAGTCACAGCCTCCGTTTCAATGGTGCTGCAGTCCTGTAGAAGAGGGACGTGTGCTGGTTGAAAAGTAGCAAGAATTTCTGTAAAGACTTACCTTTTATCTGACAAATGCACTATAGACAGCTGATTGCAATTTCCACTCGCCCTCTGATTTACTGCGAATTACCTATGAGTTTGGTAATCTCCAGGTCTATGATATAAACAACTGTTATTCAGTGACCCAGGTGTATGACATATCTCGCTGCATAGGGAAACAAGAGAGAGGGAGAGCTGTGATTTATTCTTGAATATGATTGATGAAATGTATTTACTAGGTAACAATTAAATTAAAATGGAATTTGAAAAATTAATTCATGTAAGGGGAGATAAGTGCATTTATTAGAATCATCTTGAACCAGGAAAGGTAAGTTTCATCACCATCACCAATTCTACGAAAGAATACAAATCAAGTAAACCGAAATTTCAATTCATTACTGTACTTTAAAGTACTGGTAAGTGCGCTGGTTTGTTTGTTTTTTGTAATATATCTACGTAAAGAAAATGGTAATGATCAAAGGAAGCTTTCAAGCTACATCCTATTGTTTTGAGGCAAGATGGCGCAGTAGCCAGAATTGGAGGAGAGGCTTCTCGGATGGATGAAGAAGAGAATGGCAGGACTCACAGTGTCAGCATTCTCCTTTCGAATCAAGGCCAAGAAGATCCCGGAAGGGGTCATTGTTCGAGCCCAAGCGAAAGGTTGGCTGGGCCAGGCACTCATTGAGGAATGGCTTCAGGTTGTGTGGGAGCGGTGCCTCTCTCTCTCTCTCTCTCATGCACAAAAAATATGTATGCATATGTATTTATGGGCGAAGGTAAAGGATATGCACTCCTGGTGTTTATGGTTAGGGTTACACCGAAAACAGGTGGTTTGCGTATTCTTTACCTCTTCTATGTACATGTGTATGAAAGATAATGTTTGTGAGAGAGAGAGAGAGAGAGAGCGAGTGCCACTTACACATACATGCAAAAAAATTCATACATCACAACACACCTCCACTCACTCTCTTTCTCTCTCACATATGTCCATTTCATATACATGTATATCTTACACTTTCTCCTCTCACTTCAAAGCAAATGTTGCCTTTTCACTTTATCCTCTTTTTCAATTTCTACTCTCTTCAAAGCATACAGAAATTAAAGCAATTTTACAGAAATTAATGAACAATCATATTATCCCATATATGTCGAGTTGATAGCTTTGCTTCTTCAAGCAAAAGAATGCCATGAAATAACTTCCTTTGACACACATACACACACTCTAGGTAAAACTTCTGTGTGAATTATGTTATTTCTTGCAGTGTGCATGCGCAAATTTACAGCTCAAATCCAATTGAAATGATCTTTTTCTATTGTGTAATTTGTGTTTATGATGAGTGTATTTAAAAATCTGATCTTCGATATAAACTTAAAAAGAAGTTTTCCCAGAAGTCCTGTCCTTTATCTCTTCTTTCTAGTGTGTCCAAGGTGACATTTTCTCCCCCCCCCCCACCTTATTTTTTTTCCTAAATTTCTTCCAATTCCTATGTTTGCGATACAGGAGATTAGGATTTCACCCACAAAATACGTTCTCAATATTATAATTTTCTCCCTCTCCACACCAAATTAATTTTTTACTTTTTTCAAATTCTTATTCTTGGTAATACATGGAGAAAAAACAGAGAGTATGAATTTTTAAGAATTTTACCCATCACCTCACCTCTTTCAAAAAGTTACACACTCCCAATGTTTCACGTTTAGCTTTTTGGAAAACTGGTAAGTTTCTTCTGAAATAATGTCATCTACCTGTAGTTTCTAGCATGTTGGGTTTTCTGGTGGTGGTCTGGTATTTTTTAAGTCTACTATTTCACTAGGATTTTACACATGCAGAAAACATCAGCCAAATGTGAAAGATTGGGAGATTTTAGCTTTTTGAAAACTGGTAGGTGATGGGTAGGCGAGGTGGAGGAAGGGGCATTGAGTGTTTCTTTAAGAAAAATTAAACTATAAAAAATGTTTGTGTATATATATATATATATATATATATATTTCCCAGATTCGTAATCTCTGTATTTTTCTACAAAGATAACAAAAAAATTCGAAAAAAGTTACAAATTAAGAAATTGTGGTGGGGGTAGTGCGAAATTTAAATATTGAAAACGTGATTTCTGGACAAAAATTGTATTAACCCCCTATTATACGATGAAACAATACATAGTTTCTGATCCTTCTTAAGAACAGAAAGTACTTTCATGCAAACTGTACCCTCGCCCTTCACTGTAAAACAAACAATAACTTCCATTATTCCATTAACTATACATCAGCTGTGCTGATTCTACCCATTAGAAAGGAACAAATAATATAATGTGCTTGTAGGTCATAACATTTGGGCAACGCTGGGATGCATTGCTAGTATAAAAGTTTTTAGTTTGATTCTTTTATTACCAAATTTATAATATACCTTTCAACTGCAGTCATTTTATATTCTTGATACATCATCATCATCATCATCATCGTTTAACGTCCGCTTTCCATGCTAGCATGGGTTGGACAGTTTGACTGAGGACTGGTGAAACCGGATGGCAACACCAGGCTCCAATCTAATTTGGCAGAGTTTCTACAGCTGGATGCCCTTCCTAACGCCAACCACTCAGAGAGTGTAGTGGGTGCTTTTACGTGTCACCCGCACGAAGGCCAGTCAGGCGGTACTGGCAACGGCCACACTCGAAATGGTGTCTTTTATGTGCCACCCGCACAAGAGCCAGTCCAGGGGCACTGGCAACGATCTTGCTCGAAAATCCTACGAAGGCCAGTCAGGCGGTACTGGCAACTGAGTCTGTATATGTATATTTGTGTAGATGTGTGTGATTGTAATAATTTTTTTTAACAAAACAGATAGAATATGAATGGTAAATCAAATTAATACACTTGTCAATGTTATCTAGTGGTTGTCTTTTGAGATGTGACATCGATCATCATTTGTTACTGAAAGAACGCTGGTTCACACATACAAACGTTCAAATGCTTCCCTTGTACATGGACATACATATACTCACACCAAGTTGAAACGCTGTTTGATTTTTCTTTTCAACATTGAATGTCTTTCATCCCACTTCCATTGCACACACACACACACACTCACATACCTCCCTTTTACATATACACACATATACTCACACAGTTGAAATGGTGTTTAATTTTTTTTTCACCATAGAATTTCTGTCATCCCACTACCAAGTTTGCCATCACCCCTTCTTTTCTCATTCATTTGTTGTGATGGAGAATAACACACAAGTATTATTATAGTATATATATATATATATATATATATATCATCATCATCATCATCATCATCATCATC
>NC_068986.1:72911348-72912037 GCF_001194135.2 Octopus bimaculoides | reverse complement strand
TATTTTACCCTAAATTTATATAGCAATTAGAAAATGGAGGAGAATATGCTGTACTCAACGACTTGCAGACATTGTATTCCGTTGAATTAATTAACTTATTTTGTAGCTAAAATGACAAAAACCACAAAATACAAATGTTTATGACAAACTATGTTATATTGACAATCGGGGTTACAAATATAAAGTACATTAGGAATTTGAGAATAAACATAAACTTACAGCTGTTTCGGCCTAGCATTGGCATGCCCCATTCTATCTGAATAGCTCCTGCCGGAGTAATTACCAGATGAAATGCTGAAATGGGGGTACATGCACGATTCACTAGGTAGCTTCTCTGATGACTTCTAAGGCCTGCCTTACCCCCATGTGAATCTCTGAAGAGGCCTAGCGAATTGTGCATGTACCCCCATTTCAGCATTTCATCTGCTAATTACTCCGGCAGTAGCTATTCAGATAGAATGGGGCATGCCAACGCTAAGCTGAAACAGCTGTAAGTTTATGTTTATTCTCAAATTCCTAATGTACTTTATATTTGTAACCCCGATTGTCAATATAACATGGTTTGTCATAAACATTTGTATTTTGTGGTTTTTGTCATTTTAGTTACAAATTAAGTTAATTAATTCAACGGAATACAATGTCTGCAAGTCGTTGAGTACAGCATATTCTCCTCCATTTTCTAATTGCTA
>NC_068986.1:72897187-72911120 GCF_001194135.2 Octopus bimaculoides | reverse complement strand
TATGTGTGTGTGTGTGTGTGTGTGTCAGGTTTATTCCACTACCATCGCTTTAAAACCAATGTTGGTGTGTTTATGTCCTCTTTACTTAGTGTTTCAGCAAAAGAGACCAATAGAATAAGTACTAGGCTTACAAAGAATAAGTGTCAGTTTGTTCAATTAAAAGCAGTACTCCAGCATGGCCGCAATCAGATAACTGAAACAAGTAAAAGAATAAAAGAATAGTTCAAAATTGTAGGGAACAACAAAGTATATTAGTTTGATGCTCAGGGAAAAATGGAAGAGTATATTATAGCTGCAACTTGATTCCCAGTAATGTCATTGCTTGATTGTTCTCTTAAACAAGAGCAGCATGGGTGTGGCTTTTCAGTCCTGCTAGGGACATATACTCTTTTGCACAGACGTGACAATAGTAGGTACTTCTTGCATTGAGTGCTACAATATTGTTTTGATGAATCTTCATATGATGTTTCAATCTGTCTCCTGATGAACATTCTTTTCCATACTCCTTGCAAGTAGGGAATCCATAGAATGCATAGTTAACATTGTCGGTAGCTTCTCTGATGACTTCTAAGGCCTGCCTTACCTAACTTAGTCAGACATGCTCACATTCAGTAGAATCAACAGCTATCCAATAGCTGGGAGTGAGAGACCCCTAGTCTTTGTTTAGAGATCTCTCTAAGAGAAGGAAACTTTGTCTGCATCCAATGATGTAGACTACTTCTTTTTAGGCAAATGTATACATTACTTAGTGTGATATATACATGCATGCATAAATGCATACATACATGTGTATGTATGTTTGTATGTATGCATGTGTATATATGTAAGTATATGTGTACACACACATTCACACACACACACACTCACACGTTGTGGAACCAGGTTTCTAGGTGATTTATGTAAGCCTTGAGTAATTGTATAGTTTCTGGAGAATGGTGAAAGAATGAATGAGATTTATGTGGCTGTCTGTATGTTTTGTGGAAGTGTGGCAAGGTCATGTAGACATAGGTTGAAAAATGTGGGTAAAAGAATGAAAATCCTGTAGTACTTTATTCTGGCAATTGCCATTTCTGAAGTGTAATTCTTATCTATTATAAAGGCCTGGGAATCTGATGGATAGTTTGGTAGTCAGCATTTTGTGTTATATTTTGTATGGGTAGCAAGGAATGGAGTTGAAACTATCATTACTGATGTCAATAATAGTTACAGTAACATATGTGGGACTTGTTTTTTGTTGCTGAAGTCATCATGTATTTACTGTGATAGGTTTGTGGTTGTATGGTGGTTAAATGAAACCACGTTATGAACTGGAGTAGAAGATGCAAGGGATAGAAATGTCAAGGTTTAGTCATTGAATTTTTGAATGTGTGTGCATAGGAGGCTGATGAGTCTGCATCATGTTAATTTACTTTTTGAATTTTTTATAGTTTTATTCAGTTTCCAGATTCTGGGAATTTGACAATTTTACTTCTAGTAGTTGTAGATGATGAATGCATTGATTTCCTTAAGCTTAAATTGTTTAGGTATTTCTCTTTGATTTTGTTTGGTTTTAAAGCTTTTGAATTTTTAGATATCCCTTTTGCTAATTTTGGGTGGCTCATGGAAGAAAGGGGGCAAAATGATATCTCTATAGTGTTTTAATAAAAGTTTTTGGTTATAATATATATATATATATATATACATATATATTAAGCTGATGAAGGGTAAATACCCAGAAACTCGAGTCCATGCATATCATGTGATCAAGATGGGAAGGATGACTTCCCTTCGCAAATACAGACAGGACACAAATGTATGTCAATAGCCAGCTGGAGGAGATGTTCTCCTGGGGCTAAAAGCAACAGTAACATTCACCCTTAGGGTTTAGCCGCATTTAAGTGGCAAGTATACTTCACATTGTCGTGCAGTTACTGTTTATACCTCGTTAAGAGATTTAACATTGCTATATATATATATATATATATATATCATCATCATGGGTTAGATGGTTTGACTGGAGTTGGCCATGTAGAAGACTGCACCCGCCTTCTGTGTCTGTTTTGGCCTGATTTTTACAGCTGGATGCCCTTCCTAACACCATCCGCCCTACAGAATGGACTATATATATATATATATACATATATATATAGGCACAGGCATGGCTTTGTGGTTAAGAAACATCCTTTACAACAACATGGTTTTGGGTTCAGTCCCACTGCACAGCACCTTGGGCAAGAGTCTTCTACCATAGCCCTGGGCTAACTGATACTTTGTGAGTGGATCTGGTAGATGGAAATTCTGTGAAAGCCTGTCATAAATATGCGTATCTTTGCATTTGTGTTTGTCCCCATAACTTAAGGGTCTGCTAGAATAAGTTTGTCCTCATAACTAAAGGGTCTGCTAGAATAAGTATCAGAGTTTAAACAAATAAGCTCTGGAGTTGGTTTGCTTGATTAAAACTCTTCAAGGCAATACTCCTGCATGGCCAGAGTCCAGTGACTGAAACAAGTGAAAGACACATGTATGTATGGCACTCCGTCAGTTACAACAAGGGTTCTAGTTGATCTGATCAACAAGACAGCATGCTTGTGAAATTAATGTGCAAGTGGCTGAGCACTCCACAGACTTGTGTACTCTTAACATAGTTTTCAGGGAGATTCAGCGTGACACAGAATGTGACAATGTTGGCCCTTTGAATTGCAGAGACTACTCGTTTTTCCAGCTAAGTGGACTGGTGCCATATGAAATAAAGTATCTTGCTCAAGGACTCAACGCATTGCTAGGAATTAAACTCACGATCTTACAATAGTAAGCCAAATATCCTAACCACTAAGCCATGTGCCTTCACAAGATACATGTATACATAAATAATTTATAGCGGTTAATAATAGGAGAGTAGATTGGTAATAATTTAGTGATGAAATTGCAGCTGTTGTTTATCGTAACCTAGTTAAACAGAAAAGGAGTTGAAAAAGAAAGATGTGTGAGGTGTTTTGTGAGTATAAATGTTTGTATTTACTAATGCTCTTTAGTCTTCAGTTAGTTGTAATTCTGTCTTGGTCTTGTGATATAACATTTCTGCATTGGGGTTGAAGGAAACCAGCTTATCATGTCTTATAGAAATTGTGCAAGTCTAGGCATGTGAATGATGATTGTGTGGCAAGTTAAGAAGGAAGTTAAGGGTGGTATCATTTGTATCAATAGAAGTACATCATTGGTATAGAGAATGAAACTTGTGGCAGACATAACTGGACTTAGGTGTATATAACAGTTGATAGAATATGAGGTGGAGTGAACACCTTTGATATATATTCTGCAATGCAATTGTTTGGCAGGAAATTTCTTCTTCAAGAAAGAAGAAACAAATGTTGACCAACAGATGTAGCCCCCCAACAAATATAGACCAACTTAGATAGAAATTTTTTCATACCAGATAGAGTTGAAAGTTTTGTTCATGTCAAAATCAGCAATATTGGAATTGCTGTAATTCTCAATAGAGAAATACCTTTGGTGAGTGAAGTAAGACAAATTTTTAGTTGATGTGTTACTTTGGAAACTTAAAGTCACTAGGATAGAGACTGAAGATGATGGAGGAGGAGATATTTTGTTGCCGTTAGCTTAGTTATTTAGTCTTTATCTGTGTATACCATCAGTAAAGAGTGAAAATGAAAATACACTTAGAGTATTTCGTTTCTGTATCTGGTTTACAAGATTCTTTATATGAATTCATTTATTGAACCAAATTTTGTTGTTTGGGGAGAGTCATACTGCCTTAATATCTAACATACTCATCAGTTCAATTTCCACTCATTTATTATTTATATTTTTTCTTTTCCAAAATTTTTGTTGCTATTGCAACCTTGTCAATGGATATTGATTCTCAAGGTTGTAATAGCAATGAAAATTTTGAAAAAGAAAAAAGATAAATAATAAATAAGTGGAAATTGAACCTGGGAGGGTGTTATATACAAAGGTAGTATGACTCTCCCCAGACACTTAGAGTTTTGACTTTAATAATAAGGTGAACTTGAATATTGTTTTATAATTCTGAGGCAAAATATTTGTGATGTTCTGGATTTCAGAAGTTCAAACATTCTTTTATTCATTGTATTGTACCTTCCAGTGAGATGTATAATTAGTTGCTCTAGTTTATCAGACTGATGAAAATAGGTTTCACTCCTATTTCATGGTTGAGTGGCTAACAGTGGGACTACACCCTGTAATGGATATAAAACAGTTTTAAAAAATAGCTATTATGAGCTTTTATTTATAACTAGATTCACATTCGAGCAGTTTCTTAGGTTGATTTTTCAAACTTCTAAATGCTTCAAAGTATGATCTAAAAAGGAATAAATAAATTTCATTTCTTACTGAAATGAAAGTTTCTAATTTCATGGTTAAAGTTTGTCAAGTATAGAAATACTTCTCTTGTTTTCCATCTTGCTGGAAGGTATCTAATGTTGTCCCAATTTTTAAGAATGATGGTGAGCCTTCTAACCCAAACAAATACTGTCCTGTTAGTCTTCTGTCAGTTGTTAGCAAGGTCTTTGAATGGCTCATCAACAACAGGTTAATTAAGTTCCTTGAAAGCTCAGGACACCTTGTTGATGTTCAGAATGGCTTTCTTTGTTCTCATTCTACTGTTGATCTTCTGACTGTTACTACAGACTGTATCAACTAATTCATGGATAAATCAGAAGAGAGCTGTGCTCTAGCTCTTGATATATTTAAAGCTTTTGATAGGGTTTGTCATGCTGCTTTACTTCAAATCTCTCTACCTATGGTGTATGTGGAAGAGTCTTTGACATTATCAAGTCATTCCTTTCTGGTTGTCGTGTATGTGTGACTCTGAACAGTGTAATTTCTTCTGAGTATTCTATCAATACTGGGGTTCCTCAAGACTATTCTTGGTCCAACTCTATCTCTCCTCTACATCAATGATCTTCCTGCAATGTTCTACAATTCATCAATATTTAAGCTGATGACATTACTCTTTATTCTGGTTTTCCTGGCAATCCCTCTCCCTCGAAATAGTTGGAACTTACCAGTAGTCTTCAGGTGCATTTGCAGATTGTTAAGAAATGAGGCAAGAAGTGATTAGTAGCTTTCAACCATGACAAGACCAAACTCATGTTTATCAGTGGAAAGTGGGATTCTTACCGTCCTTGCATTTACATGAGTTATAGGTCTGAGGTGAGAGAGTCAAACCACTTGAAGAAAGATCTTATTTGAAATTGCTTGGTCTTACTTTTTCACTTTATCTTTCTTGGGGTCTTACGTACAATCAATTGGTAGGTCTACTTCCCATAAGGCTAGGTCGTTGTATAGATCAAAGGACTACCTCACATCTGAGGCCATTTTATATCTTTACAAGTCCAGAATTCATCGTAGTATGGAATACTGTTCTCATATTTGGGTAGATGCACCATCTTGTTTCTTGGATCTCCTTGACCAGGTTTAGAAGTGAGTCTCTAATTTGACTGTTTTCTCTCTTACTTCAACTCTGTAGTCCGTGTCAATATAACATCACCAGTCTTAGTCTTATCTATTGTTGATACAAAAGGAGGTGTCCTGATGAACTTCCTCTTTTAGTTCCAGATCACTTTATACCATCTCACCTGACTTGAAACTCATAGCATCTTTTTGTCCAAATGCTATTGTGCTTCCATGGAACCTTTCTACTGTTATAGCCTCTTTCCTCGAACAACCAGACTTTGGAACTCTCTTCCATCTCATTGTTTTCCTCCTTCTTATGATCTGAACTCTTTCAAGTCTAAACTAAATTCATTCCTTATGTCTTAATTTCTTCTTGTTCATAGTCCCTTACACTAAATGGCTTGTCGCCTTATTTAGGACTAAGAAGTATTAAAAAAAAACTGTCACTGATGGAAAGAGCACCACTGTTGCTCCAGACACCTCCTCAATGATTTATACAGATGCACTACTTTCCAATTTAGAATATTCCATACCTCTCTACCTCATACCGAAGAACATTATCAAATCTATATTCAGCTTCTTTCTTAGTTAAATATACCTTGTTATCAATTCTTGCTATCTTTATTCTGCTACTTCCAAGTTTTTCACCATTTATAATTCTACTTTATTTATTCCACAACTCTGTGTCACCTATTGTTTATCTGAGAATTGGTCAATGTCTTGAAACTGAGTGTTTATTAGGAATTCCATCTGTTCTCTGTATTATAGTTCTCTATACCCCAACTCTCTACTGTAGTAGATGGCATCTTGTGCATTTTGCAAGTTTCCCTTAACACAGATATCTTTTAACTTCCATTCCTTCCTTTTTTCTTGCTTCTGATTCTTCTGAAAGTTACTAAGTTGACAGTATAATAGATTGGTACTAATTATCAATCTATTTTAATGACCCTTAAATAGCAGACATCATCAATTGGTGCTTCAAAAGTTTTACATGTGTAAGTCCATCATCCATTGATGTCCATGTGTTTACTTCATCAAACACACCCAAGTGTAAGTGACCCTTATTGCTAGAAGAAATCAAGTCATAAATAGAAGATTTATACAGCAATGAAGAAGTTTTTCCTTACTGTTGTTGTCGTCGCCACCACCACCACTGGATAATGATGATGTTGTTATAGATAGCATAGAACAACATAGTGCTCCAGCTAGTTCTGGATGAAAAAGGTGCACTGATTTTTCTCCATTTGTGCATTCATTTGACAACAACAGTGCATGAATCTCAAGTGATTTTATATTCATGCTGAATAATTTATGGTACTTTTCGATAAGGAAATTGTAATTTTTTATAGTTTCTGAACTTATTTAAAGTGAATGTATAAAAGTATAAAAATTACCCTTAAGATAAACAGATATTTGTTTGTTGCCTTTTTGACACAGACATTGATGTAACTCTTTCCCGTTGTTTAAAGGTTAAAAATGTTAAGTATATTTCTCATCTGTTTGTCTATCTTGCCAATTTAGTAGGTTTTTTTTGTATGTTGATCTGTTCTGTGTAATCTGATGTGCTTACTTTTGTCTTTAGAAGTAATAATTTGTTCCACATGTATTTTGTCTTCCAGGAGTATATTTCACCTTATTTTGGCATCAAATCAGCAAGTGAAAGAAGAATGGAAATAATTGAGAACAGTGTTTTAGAGATGCAGAACAATATGGTGGAGACCATGAAGAAAGTCCAAGATGTTGTTGATACTATACAACAGCAGCAGTTATTATTAAATGAAGAACTTCTCAAGGTAAACCTGTTATAAGTATTGTTGTATCAACTTAAAGAAGTTCATAAATTATTATCCTCAAGTATAGGTGCAGGAGTGTCTGTGTGGTAAGTAGCTTGCTTACCAACCACATGGTTCCGGGTTCAGTCCCACTGCGTGGCACCTTGAGCAAGTGTCTTCTACTATAGCCTCGGGCCAACCAAAGCCTTGTGAGTGGATTTGGTAGATGGAAACTGAAAGAAGCCCGTCGTATATGTGTGTCTGTGTTTGTCACCCCACCATCGCTTGACAACCGATGCTGGTGTGTTTACGTCCCTGTAACTTAGCGGTTCGGCAAAAAGAGACCGATAGAATAAGTACCATTCTTACAAAGAATAAGTCCTGGGGTCAATTTTCTCGACTAAAGGCGGTGCTCCAGCATGGCTGCAGTCAAATGACTGAAACAAGTAAAAGAGTAAAAGAGTAAGTATACATAGTTATCTGTTACTGGACGATGTCAGATATCTATGAGTGTGTGTGTGTGTGTATATATATATATATATATATATATACACACACACACACACATACACATGTGTGTATGCACACACACACACACACAGATATCTGCTCTGCATGTCAGATAAAAATATATCTGAAAAAAGCATAACCATGACTATATGGTTAACAAGTTCACTATGCAACTACATGGTTTTAGCAGGTGCCTTCTAATACAGCCCCACACCAACCGACACCTTGAGAGTGAATTTGGTAGATAGGAGCTACATGGAAACCTACCATATAGGTGCAGATGTAGCCGTGTTGTAAGAAGATTGCTTCCCAACCACGTGGTTTCCTATTCAGTCCACTGCATGGCACCTTGGGCAAGTGTCTTCTACTATAGCTCAGACTGACTAAATGTTTTCTCTTAACTGTTCCTGTTGTGTGAATATTATATATTTCCCATACTTTTGTATGGTTTATTGTTTCATCTTAAATGCATTTTCAAAATGTAGTTATTTCATTGATTTTTAATTGACTTATTGTGTCATATATTAAAAGAATTTAATTAAATTATGATGTAAATCTACCACTTAGTAATACAATAGTGAAAAAAAAAAAAGGAATAAAATAAGTACTTTCTGGGAATTTAATAATTCATTTAAGGACTGACTATTACTACCTACATTAATATGTTTACAGTAGAGGTAAGCTTTTGTTAAACCAAGTCTATAAGCTAGTTCTATTTCACTAAATTTGCCTTACTAAAATTTACATGTAAATTTCACAAACATCCCTAATGATCTAATGTGGGTGTTTCTATGGAGTCATTCAAACTTCAGATCACACCCAACCATCATTAAAACGAAGGTGGCACAGTTTCTCTAAAACTACATTATCCATTGTCTGAAATTAGAACACAGAACTTTAATGAAAATATCATTTTTTTAATTGAATGTCTGTGTAAATTGATGTGAAACAATCTGGTGGAATAAATGAATTGGGTCTTAAATCACAAAATAATGTAGGAATCTGTCATGCATCATCTAAATCAGTGGTTCTCTACCAGATCCATATGACCCCAGGGGCTCCATATAAGATTTTGGGAATTCACACAAGTAAAATTAGGAATCCATAATGAAATACTTCTGTTCATGGGAAAATTTTGCTTTAGATTTATCTATTGTAAAGAGCAGCGAGATTTCTTTCTCAAATGTTTTACATAGTTCAATCTACACAAGTCAATGTGTGGAAAACGAAATAGGAATTTTAGAAGAAGTATTTATAACACTAGTTCTTAAACATCAAATGGCTGTGGGGCTCCATCATAGTAAAACTGTAATCAAAGATGTCTATAGGTAAAAAATGGTTGAGAACCACTGATCTAAGTAATTTTTTTCTTTCTAAGTTGATTTTAAAATAAAAAAAGAAAAATCATTTGATTAATTTCAAACTTATCTTTTACTAAATGTGAAAGTGTTTGGCTTAGTGGCTAGGGTGTTGCACTCACAATTACAAGGTCATTGTTTCAATTCCTAGTCTAAGCAGTGTATTGTGTTCTTAAACAAAACACTTCATTTTACATTGCTTCAGTCTACTTAGCTGTAAATGAGTAAACCTGAAATGGACTTGCATCCTGTTCAAGAGGAATGTTGTGATCTTGGTTACTTACATGGCATGGAAACTGGGTCTATGAGCCATAGGACTTGAGACAGTAATCTGTCTCAAGTAATCTTGACAGTAATCTTGAGACAGTAATAATTATTTTTCAGTAATAATTACATTTTGACTATTGGAATTTCCTATGACCTTGTCGTCATCCTTATACATTTACCATAGAATAATTGTTTTGAAATGTTGATTTGGTGTGTGATTATATGATAATTTGTAAACTTTAAAAAAAAAAAAAAGAGCTGACAAAAGAATAAACAATTTTTTTTATGAACTTATTAGCTTACAGTTGTTTCTGCAATAAGATGCTGTGGACTTATAGTTGAGCTCCTGAGTAACACTTTACAGCTTCATCAGAGTCTCAAACATGAAGTGTTGTAAACCTATAAAGAATGTATTTGCTCATTATTGTTTTGTTTCTACATATTGGTGTTTAATCATATTACAGTCAAAATCAAATGGAGCGTCTTACCCTCAGTCAAGTCGGCTTTCCAATGAAATAAAATCTGAGTTGACATCAATTAAAGGTATTCTTCTAAGCAGGTAAGCCATACTATTTGATGATACTTCTGTATTTTGTCTGCATTTCAGGTTTGTGATAGATGTTTCTTGGAAATATGAATCTCTGCCATGGCTATAAATTTCTGTACTTAGAGGTTTATCATCATCATCATCATCATCATCATCATCATCATCATCATCATTTAATAATGTCCACTCTTCCATGCTTTCATGGGTCAGATAGAATTTGTTGTTTGGATTGATTATAAAACACTTAGAATGCATTGGGTGCTTTTTGTGGCACTAGCATTGTTGGGAGTGGTCTTGTTATTTTCAAAGCCAGAGAGTGTATCCCATGATGGAAAGAACATATTTATTGTGAAAGGATGGTAATAAATAAGATAACGTAGGGAACAGGTTGAGGTGGGAGTAGAGGAGAGGAGACAGGGAGGTAATGTTACTTTTTAATGCAAAACAGGGCAGTTTTTAGCTGTCGAATTTCAGTTATGTCCCCTGTGTCACTAGATTATTTCATACTCATTTACTACAACAGACTTTTTTTTCCAATTGTTACTTTTAATTTCGTGTATCTTTATGTATTTTTAAAATATCTGTATCTTATATTTATTTACATGGTCAATACTGGTTCTTTATATTCCACTCATATTTATTTCTCACAGAACAGCTTTAGATAATGTAAATTATTTTTATTTATAACTTCACAGTTCTTACATCATATCCTTTCATAATAATTTCCCCCTTTGAATAATACTTTTTATACTATCTTTTACCTTTTGTTTGTTAATTTTTTTCCATTTTCTCTGTTATTTAAATCACCCTTAGTACTTATAGTATGAGGAAGTGTAATAAGGCAAACAAAATGCAATTCACCTACTCAGTGCCAACTGTCCAACTGGATTAAATCCAAGATGCGCCCTACCTGTTTAACCTATCGCTAGAACTTAGGGCAAATTCCCTTTCTAGCTCACATGTCTACATGTGTCTATCTGCTCCCACTACCTGAGGCCAAAGGGACCTACGCTTGTCCTGCTTCTGCCCACTTGACCTCATTCACCCTTCCTCTTCCAGTAAGGCCCCTCAGCCATTGACATCACTGACCCTTTCCTCCCAGTTCAATCAATGATTTCTGCTAGAAAATCAGCTGCAGTGTGAATTGGTGATCATGTCTTTGACTAGACTAAAGAGTCCATTTAACCACATATCTCCATTTTGCTTGTCAATCGCTTTATAGAGTATCCTGGGTGGAAATATAGTGGTACCAACATAAGTGGGGTTGCTTTGTACCCCACATGTGTTGGTGCCTTGTAAGATATACATGTACACGTACTAGTAGCTCCAGTTCTCTATAGCTACTGAATTTGTGAGTATATAAACATACTGGTTGTTTATTTCTCTGGGGTTGGTCAGACTGATTTAGACACATCTGAAGAGAACCCAATAATGTCTGAAAAGTGATTAAGACTGTTTATCCTTTTTTTACTCTATGGGGAAATAGTTAAATTTGTCCTGTTTATATATATGTCTACTGTGTAAGTTACATATATTATATCATATTATATGCACTGAAATCCCCCATGTGGCATCATGTAAAAGTGCTCTTGTGGTGCCACATAAAAGCACCTGTGCAGTGTGATGTAAAAGCACTCATGCAGTTTCATGCAAAGGCACCTGTGTGGTGTCCTGTAAAAGCACCCTTGTGGCATCACATAAAAGCACCCATGTGGTGCCATATAAAAGCGCCCATGTCGTACCTTGTAAAAGCACCGATGCAGTGCCACTTAAAAGCACCCACCACACTCCACACAACCACATAAATGCTCCCACCACACTCCACCAAGTGGTTGAAAATCGATTAAGACTGTTCATCATTTTTTCAATGGTGCTTCCAGTTGTAGAAACCATTCCAAATCAGACTGGAGTCTGGTGCCACTCTCTAGCTTGCCAGCTTTGGTCAAACCATCCAACACATGCCAGCATGAACAACAGATGCTAAATGATGATGATGATGATGATGATGATATCCCTGTTGACAGGCTACTAATATTAAATAAACAGTTGCACTTATGATATGCAAATTAGTAGCTCCAGTTCTCTGTAGCTATTTGATTTGTTGAGTATATAAACAGATTGGCTGTATATTTCTTTTGGATTGGTCAGAATGATGTAGACACCTCTGAGTACCCAATAAGTTTCATAAATCAATTAAGGCTGTTCATCATATTTCAGGCTACAGACAAATAGTTAGATATGCCCTGTTTATATGTATCCACTGCATAGGTCACACACACACACACACACACATATATATATATATATGTATATACACATATGTGTGTGTGTGTGTGTGTGTGTATATATAAGATATATGTATATTTTGCGCGGGAGTGGCTGTGTGGTAAGTAGCTTGCTTACCAACCACATGGTTCTGGGTTCAGTCCCACTGCGTGGCACCTTGGGCAAGTGTCTTCTACTATAGCCTCAGGCCGACCAAAGTTTTGTGTTTGGATTTGGTAGACGGAAACTGAAAGAAGCCCGTCGTATATATATATATATATATATATATATATATATATGTATATGTTTGTGTGTCTGTGTTTGTCCCCACAACATCGCTTGACAACCGATGGTGGTGTGTTTACGTCCCTGTAACTTAGCGGTTCGGCAAAAGAGACCGACAGAATAAGTACTAGGCTTCCAAAGTCCTGGGGTCGATTTGCTCGACTAAAGGCGGTGCTCCAGCATGGCCACAGTCAAATGACTGAAACAAGTAAAAGAGTTAAAAAAAAGAGTATACATAATAAAACAAGATGTGTGTGTGTGTACAGGCCTTTTTCTTGATCCCCCTTAAAATCAATATTTTTCATCCGATTTTGTTCACACTGGGAACATACATCACTTTGTTCTAGAAATGGTCATAGACTTCAAATTTTCCACATAATGAGTAATGCTGCTGCTAAGGGATGGAAACACCTCATATTTCTTTATTGCCCACAAGGGGCTAAACATAGAGGGGACAAACAAGGACAGACAAAGGGATTAAGTCGATTACATCGACCCAGTGCGTAACTGGTACTTAATTTATCGACCCCAAAAGGATGAAAGGCAAAGTTGAGTAAATAACAAATACCAACGGTCATTACTTCAAGGGACATTACTCTTGATGGTGCAGCTGCTGGCTCTCCAGGCCTCAGTCAAACCGTCCAACCCATGCCAGCATGGAAAACGGACGTTAAACGATGATGATGATGATATATATATATATATAATCCACAGATGGTGATTTTCATTGCTATCTCAATTATGTTCACTGAGTTTTTCTATAGCCCAGCAATTTTCAGCAATACCAGTGTATGTTATATTCACTGCTTCTAATATATTGAGGCACAAATTTCATTTAAACAAGTTACAATCAAGTGCATGGCGTTGACAAGCCTTCAGAAAGGCAAGACTCATCTGTTGTTCTCATGAGTCACTGCAGCAATGATGTTTGTCTCTCTCTCTCATATCTATATACATATATCATTTTTAATGCAACAAATCTTTGAAAAGATTTTATCTCAGATAATTCCACAGCATCATGCCTTCTAATGGTGTGTGTACATTTTTGCATGATACACATATGGCGATTTTATGTATTTATATGTATATTCATGCATGTGTGTGTATTTGTTTGTGTGTGTGTGGTTTGAAAAGTTTGCTTCCCAACCGCACTGTTTCCGGTTCAAGTCGTCTCACTGTGTGGCACCTTAGACAAGTGTCTTGTACTATAGCTCCTGGTTGACCAAAGCCTTGTGAGTGGATTGAGATACAACCTAAAAGAAGCTCGTCATATATACAAGGCAGGGTGAATAAACTGTCATCAAAATTATGCAAAAATGAAAATAACACTAACATCTCATTTCAACAGCTATATTTACCAAAATATAGACATAAAATGTAGACATAAAAACATTGATGATGATGCTGATCTAGCTATCAAACTTGCATACATATCTACACATGCAAACACACTTACAACTCCCTCCCCTGCATATATATATATATATATATATATATATATATATATATATATA
>NC_068986.1:72896615-72897177 GCF_001194135.2 Octopus bimaculoides | reverse complement strand
AGGCGGTACTGGCAACGGCCACGCTCAAAAGGGTGTATTTTATGCGCCACCCGCACAGGAGCCAGTCCAGGGGCACTGGCAACGGTCTCGCTCGAAAATCCTACGAAGACCAGTCAGGCGGTACTGGCAACGGCCACGCTCAAAATGGTGTATTTTATGTGCCACCCGCACAAGAGCCAATATATATATATATAATGATAAATAATATATATAAATGTGTGTGTGTGTGAGACCATTCTGTAAAGTGGGTGGCATCTAGCCATTAAAACCATGCCCAAACAAACAGTGAAGCCTGATGCAGTTTTTCTGGTTTGCTAGCTCCTATCAAACAGTCCAACCCTTGCCTGCATGGAAAACAGTCACCTTTCCTTCAATAGACACTAAACTCTTCTTGCGAAGACCTATTGAGGCAAGTGAAATCGAAATCAAATCAAATTTGCAAATTTGATGACCCGTGCCAGTGGAGCGCTAAGAGCACCATCTGAGCGTGATCGCTGCCAGAGCAGCTGATTGGCTTCCATGCTGGTGACACGTAAAAAGCACCATTCGAACATGATTGTTA
>NC_068986.1:72882522-72894732 GCF_001194135.2 Octopus bimaculoides | reverse complement strand
TAAATAAATAAGGATAAGATCGTTATTTAAAATACCGATCATATCAAGTGGCTAGCATGGAAATAAAAACCTCATAGGTAATAATTATAATATATATATATATATATATATATATATATATAAAGGAAGTTAGTAAGCTTCAAGCAGTACGTAGAAGGTATAAAAAACAAAGTTCAGGAACAATGGTTTATTGTCGTAGAAGGTTGTAAAGTTTTACCCATATCAGAGTTTGATAGGCTGAAAAGAATTATTTATAGTTCACTGTTAGCAGCTGGGGTTGCTGTGTACGTGAATAAAAGTCCAAATTTAGGGAATGGAGCAGGTAAAATCCAGGTTGCATATGTTTCCTAGCTAGCAGAATCATGGAAGTAAATGAGAAGTACTCCACCAGCTACTCATCAGGCCAAAGATACCTTAGTTAAATGAAGATTACAGTGTTGTCAAGGAATCCTATAAATAATAATAATGATTTTAAGCTTTGAAGGGTTCACTGTGTATTGGCTAAAGAAAATAAGTTTAATATTGGGGCATATAAGCCCTTGATGGAAAAAAACTAATACCCAATTTTTTTCCATCAAGGGCTTATATGCTCCAATATTAGACTTTTTTTTTTTGGCCAGTACATGGTTAATGCTTATAAACTTAAAGCTTATAATTATTTTTATTATTATTTACAGAATTTTTGCTTGTCACCATTTTTTCATTTAACACAGAGTATGTATGTATGTATGTATGCATGCATGGTGCGGTGAATAAACTGTTGTTTAAATTACACAAAATGAAAATAACATTCATTTCTATATTTAAGAGATGAGGAATTATGTACATTATTTACATTTGACAGATATTTGTCTTCATCTTGTTTGTTGTTAACATAACGTTTCGGCTGATATACCCTCCAGCCTTCATCAGGTGTCTTGGGGAAATTTCGAACCTGGGTTCTCATTCCTAAGGTACTTGTTGTTGTTGCTGTTGTTCAGGTCACTGCCTGGAATCGAACTCGGAATCTTGGAGTTAGTAGCCCGCGCTCTTAACCACTACACCCACAGGCATAGAGCATATGGTGTAGTGGTTAAGAGCGCAGGCTACTAACTCTTAGAGTCCAAGTTTGATTCCAGGCAGTGACCTGAATAATAATAATAATAATAATAATAATAATAATAATAATAATAACATCGAAAAATACCTTAGAAATGAGAACCCAGGTTCGAAATTTCCCCAAGACACCCGATGAAGGCTGGAGGGTATATCAGCTGAAATGTGTTAACAGCAAACAAGATGAGGACAAATATCCATCAAATGTAAATAATGAAAATAACACTGACATCTCATTTTAACAGATATATGTATCAAAATTACATAAAAATATCTTGAAATACTAAAGAGTAAGTTTATTCAATAAAATCACCATTGTCTTCAACCATGGCCTCCAGATGACTTTGGAACCTCCTACAACTCTTCTGGATGGTCTCTTTGTTTAAGTTGGTGAATGCTGCCATAATCCTTGCCTTCAGTTCATCTTTGGTGTTACAAGGAGTTTTGTTGGCCTCTCATTCAACTGCGCCCCACACATAATAATCAAGGGGGTTGCAGTCTGGGGAGTTAGGTGACCAGATGTTAGGGGTGATGTGGTTGCAGAAATTGTCTGACAGCCGTGTCTGGGTTCTCCTGCTTGTGTAGCATGGTGCAGAGTCCTGTTGCCAGACATAGGGTGTTCCAGCAGCCACCCTCTTGACCCAGGGCAGCACTATCTCCTCCAGGCACTTGATGTTGGCCTTTGTGTTGAGTCTGAGGCTGAATTGGAAGATGAATTGAGGCATAACGTCGCCATCACTAGTGCTGCACTAGTGTCCTTGTGTACTTCTGTAGGATGTGTGAGAAAGTCAAGAAGATAGAGATAAGTGGAGAGACAAAGAGAGGATAGGTTACTAGAAGGATATGGCAAGAATATGAGAGAGAAGAGAAAAGAGGCCATTTGAGAATGAGAGCTTTGCTGTGGTGTCCCTGCATAGTTTAGTTGTCAAGTGAGCCAAGAGGAAATTTATCGTGGACGAAGGAGTGTAGGCACTGCTACTAAGTGTTTGTGATCCTCTTTGTCTGTCTAAATTGTTATAAATAGTAATTTGTAAATATGTTGAAAGTAAGTATACATGAAAGCGGGAACAGCAAGTTTATTGTCTGTTGATCATGTCCCATAAAATTAACGATAATCTCTATAAATAAAATGGCTTGGAAATACAATCACATATCAACATAAATGAATTAATGAAGTCATAATATCCTACCTTAAAATGGTGAAATAACTACTTCTAGCCTTCTATACTGTTTATAGCTCTTGTTTGTCTCTCTCTCTCTGTCTCAATAATTATTTTATAGACAAAATTACGAGTGGATAGAAGAATGCCACTCAGCTTTTATAACCTTCTCAGTCTGTATCATTATAAATAGTAATATATAAATAATAAATTCCAAGTGTAAATACATGAATGCTAGAGCTCCCATGTATACTTTAGTTTTTAGAATATGTACACTATATTCCTGCATATCCTAAGTTGTAACTAAAAGAGGTGGCACTAAAAGAGGCATTTAATTGTAAAATATTGCCTCAGAACATCTTGTCCAATCCATTCCAGTATGGAAAAGCAGGTGGTGATACATCTCTTCAACAATTGACAAAACATAATGTTGGTGAAGACTTTCTCACCTGTGTAAGTATGGCAAAGCAAACATTAAAATGGTGATAGTGATGAAGATGATCTTGTCCATAATAGTCTTAAGTCTCCATCTTTAGTCTCCCTTTTTGAAACCTCATCAGATACTAAGTGGCTCTTGTAACAGAAGACTGCTTCTGATCTGGTTATATTTGATACACATACCATTATCCTTTTGTCCTGCTAGCCATCACTCTTACAATGTCTACTCATCACATTCTCTGTCTCTTATCAACAAACATGCTGCTGCCATCACTGTCTTTCTTCTATTACTCCTGCCATCATTCTCTCTCTCTTTCTCTCCCATTACTCTACTCTCTTTTCCAATCTTTCTCTGTGGTTATTCTAGCATTACTGTCTCTTCTGCTCATCCTCTTAACCTTGCTGCCTTTAACAAATAGAGACAACATATAGTAGTGAGAGATTTCTTTGTCTTGTGGGCTATAAGGCACCCTAGCTAGTGCTGGTGTGTCAATAAAATGCACCTACTACATCCTGTAAAGCAGTTTGTGAATGAGGTCTTTGTAGAGCCAAGAGGTCTCTTGAATCTTGCCAAGGATATAACAGTCTCTCTAATGCTGGTACCATGACAAAAATGCATTTAGTGCATTCTGTACAGCAGTTGGCAATAGAAAGAACATCTAGCCATAGTAATTATACCAGAAAAAGTGAGATTTAGTTTTCAAACCCTTCTTGGAAGGTAATAATTCTGAATAAGAACTGACTTAGACCCTGATGCCCTGTCCAACCCATGTCATCATGGAAAGCAGATGTCAAATGATGATGGTGATAGTGTTGGCAGCAGCACCAAAATCTTTCATACTTAGATGCACATCTTTAGCACATATACAATGTTGATGATAAAACCTATCAAATACATCAACATTATACTTCATAGCTTCACAAAATTATGTAACCTTCAATTTTCAGTTAATTACTCTTTTAAATGTTTCTTAGAATTACTTAACAAGTGCTTACATTTCTTTTAGTTTAAATGAATTTTTTGGTGACTGTTTTTTTTTTCTATTTCAGGAAGCAATTTACGCCAATACCGAACATTACAGCAACTCTCCCATCTTGGCAGTTATCAGAAGAAAGTAGCAATACAAATAATAATAATAGCCATGTAGAGCTGTCGGTTGCAAAATCATCTCAGTCTTGTATAAATACTGCAGCAGACGAAATCAAAAGTGATATAAAAGAACAGATCAATCCAGTTGCAGCATCTGGACAATCAAGTGCAGATTCTTCAGATATTAGTCCGGTGAATAGTGAAGATCTAGCACCAGATATTGAAGACTTAAGTAACGTTAATGAAAGCAATAACCAAGATTCTACTCAGTCTACATAAACAATTCAAAAAGGAAAAGGAAGATGTTTGGTAGGTCGTGAATAAAAAACAAAAAAAAAAGAAAAGAATGGAGGAGCAGGGAATCGTTGAAAATATTTTCTTAAATCAGTTTGTTTGAGATTTTTATATAATGTTTGCTGGTAACCAAAGATGTGAGATCAATACGAAAAAGGGTAAGGTTTAACCACTTTCAGTACCATATGGGTCTGATGAATAGTCAGTGGAGCAGCTGTGTAATTAACAATAAGAACCATTCTGCAGTTTCTGATAGCTTGATGAACATAATAATAAATAATGATATTTTATTTGACTGTAGTTGAATATGGAAACCTGCTGGTCATTTGACTTAAAGTTGCTTGCAGAAATGAAAGGATAAAATTATGATTCAATTTACTACCTTTTGCTTTGAAGCTTAAACACATTGGTTCATTTGATGAACAGAAACAATGTTAACACATCTAAATTGCAAGAATACTGCTTGAAGCATGAAAAAGTTTTCAACAATATGTTATGAATAAATTTTGATGAGCACATACAAGCGCCTGTTTTTATTTTATGCTGTTGTGGGCGAATTTTCTTAATGATAAATGAGGAAATGGTTGCATTCAGCTATAAAATACTTTTTCAGTTCTAATTTAAAAGCTTATCAACCAAACATTTGCTATACTCTAATGCAAATACTTATTTCGTCAGACTTCACTGGTTCATTGGGTTGGTTCTTTCTTTCAGGTTCCATACCACTTCTTCTGGAAGTCTTTCACTGCTAACTGCTGGAAGAATTGAACTCAGCACTGTAAACTAACTAATCCATCATCAGTGTTGCAGTTGTAGAGTTAATGTTTACAGTAGTATATTATTCCACTTGTATTACTTACTTAGTAATGGCTAAATTAGAAGGTGAAAGTGGACACAATTCTCTACAGATGATAGATAAAAGTCAAATTTCAAAACTGCTTTATTCACTACCATATTGATGGAACTGTCTTTACTCTCCTAATGGAAAATGCATTGTGTGAAAGCATTAAAGTATTAAGCATGTATATACTCAGAGGAAATGAAATATTGAATCATCCCATCAATAATGCGGCTTTTTCAATTGCATGAACTACAAGTTGGAGGAGGGATAGGATAAACTATCTCCATCAACTTGCTATAAAAGCAGGTAGTAATTTTACCTTGTGCTTATTCTTAGTGCAAGTTTTGAAGATGCAGTTCGATTTTAAGTTATTTTTTCAAAGCTATAATGGAAGTGACAAAGAAGCATATTCGGCATATTTTGTTTTGAGTTTAATAAAAGCAACAGCACAATGGAAAGTGCGAGGAATATTTATGCAGTATATGGGGATCCGACAACAAGCATAAGCCAGTGTCAATGGTGGTTCCAGAAACTACAGCCTAGAAGATGAGCCTTGTCCTGGAAGATCTGTAGAACTCGACGAGGACGTCCTGCAAACTCTGGTGGAACAAAATCTCATCATAACTGTTGAGGAACTAGCAGAGAAACTTGGATTTGGTCATTCAACCATTCGACACCTGCTTGCCATTGGAAAAGTCAGCAAATTGGGTCAGTGGGTTCCTCTTAAACTTTCCGAGTTTAATCGCGCACAGGGAGTGAATGTGTGCTCTTCTTTGCTGTCACATATCACAAATGAACCATTTTTGGACGAAATAGTGACTGGTAACAAGAAATGGGTTCTCTATAAACATGTGAGGCACCAAAGACAGTGGGTAGGGAAAGGAGAAACAACAGCTCCCCAGCCTAAAGAAGGTCTTAACCCATGTAAGGTGAGATATGAAAGGTTTAGTCCACTTTGAACTTTTAAATGCAAACCAAACAATAACAAAGGAGATATACTGCGAGTAGCTTGAGCGGCTTATATTAACGCTAGGAGGAAAACGATCATCTTTGGTTTCAAGACAAAAGGTGTTCTTCCATCAGGATAATGCTCAGCCACATACAGCGAGGATGACATTCCAAAGGCTGAGGCAGTTTGAATGTGAAACAATGCTCCACCCACCATATTCACTGGACAGTACCTCATCATTTGTTTTGCAGTCTTCAAAATCATTTGGACGGAAAAAAAATATGAATACTGTAGACAAGGTCAGAACAGTACTGGAGGTGTATTTTTTATCATGGACAAGTGAATTTTGGAAGAGGGGCCTTGCAAGAGTACCAGATAGATGGAAGAGCATTGTTGAAAAGGAAAGAAAGTATATTTTTTATTACAAAAGAACTTTGTTTATCTTAATTTTGAAAAATAAAAGAAGTATAAAAAGAACTGCATTGTTTATAGGATGACCCAATATATTTAATAAGGGTTCCAAATGTTAGTAAATGTAGATGTTACCAATTGTTTTATGAGGTAAATATAAGGTCAGTACAAATCTGAAATACAACTTATCTTCTGCCAGAATGGAAAGATTAGAAGTTATGTAAATCTCTGTTTTATATTGTCATGGGAACATCTGCTTATAGTCTTCCATATATATATATATCGTGTATTTCAATTAATAAGTGAAAATACTCTATAGCTTTCTAAACTGTTTATGATTAGAATCTAGAGGAAATCATAATAATATTTATTTGTTACACCATTGCTAAGGCAGAGGTATTGTGTTCAGTCATGTTTGTTTGTCCATGGACAAAGTATCTCAAAAATTGCTGGATGGATTCGGATGGAACTTGCAGGGATGTTTGGCCTCGTGACTGGCACGAACTGATTAGATTTTGGGATCAATCTGGTACCAGACAAGGATTCTGGATTATTTTTCCTGTTTTTTACTAATTTTTAGCAGTCAAGTTTATTTCTGATATTCTCATTTTAAAAATCATCTCGAGCTAATTGTTGAGAGGGCGCTGGTGCTGCCTTGGCAGAGGTTTGCGCTTTTTGAGTGCTCTTATTATTATTATGGATGGCAGTGGTCTGCCAGAATCAGTAGCATACTGGACAAAATGCTTAGCAGTATTTCATCTGTTGCTCCATCCTGGGTTCAAATTCTGACAAGGCCAACTTTTCTTTTCATCCATTTGGGTTAAATAAAATAAGCACTAGTTGAACACTGGGATCAATGTAATCAACTCAATTCCTCCCCCAAAATTGCTGCCCTTGAGGCAAAATTTGTATTATTATAATTATTATTAAGGCTGCGAGCTGGCAGAATCATTAGCATGCTGGACAAAATGCTTAGCAGTATTTTGCCCTTCACTACATTCTGAGTTCAAATTCTGCTGAGGTCACTTTTGCATTTCATCGCCAGAAGTGGACATCTTGCTAGCAGTGGCTGTGTTTTGCGGCATAGAAGACAGAATTAAATTCTAAAAATACACTCATTTAAAAAAGAAAATTGGCATAGCACAGGGATGGAACACTTGTTGTATTCAAATTTTGCAACTGCACAAGAGATTCCAGATCTAATTGTGATCCCTGGAGGAACAAAACTGTTTGTAGCAGTAGAGGGCAGAAAACTGAGGTGTCATCACATTTGTAGTGAAACAAACCATTTAAAGGCTTTTTGCCCCAGGCAAACGAAAGACAAAACCATGCTGCTGCAGACCCTTCAAACATGACAACAACAACAGCAATAAAAGCAACTGCAACAACACCAGCAGAGGCAGGTGACCACTAGAGTTGCAAAAACAACAGCAGCAACAACAACAATAAAAGTGGAAACAACAGCAATGAACAAAACAAACAACTCACCAACATCTTTGGCTTCCATACCAGACACCAACAAAAACAACAGCATCAGAACACCTCAAAACAACTACAACTTTACCAAGAGAACACAAGCAAAAAGCCCTACAAGATTTGCCTTTTCCCTATTCCGAACACTCAGATATGTCCTGAGACATGAGAGGAAGAAGAGCCTAAATAACAAGTTGCCAGGTCAAAAAGAAAAAGAAAAACAAAAATACAGCAACTAAAATACAGAAATCTAGCTGGTATGATGACTGAGAAGACACATTTCAAAACAAACACACAGACACCACCAAATGCAGCTACACCAGCACCATCAACAACAACATTCCCATCAGTACCATCACCACAAGCACAACTCAATTCACATACAGAACTTGCAGCTCACACATCCCAACACCTGCAACACACAATCATCAACTACACAGCAATAAATACAAACAATAGAGAACTAATGGCACACATATACAACCATACAGACATCACAAACACTGATTTCATCATACAAACAAACAACACACTCCCATGAACAAAATTTGTCCTAACATCACAAAAAAATACAACACAAAAAAAAAAACGAAATATCCTGAAGTAGTAGGAGCCTTCAGGAAAGACATAGACAAAAGACTATACAATGATCTGCTTGTGGAAACATCCACAAATAACCACGGCGACCAAACGACTATCTCCACCTCACCATTAAAATCACTGTAAGTAACCTTTTCCGTTTCTATACTGTGATTTAACATGGCCTTGCTTACGATAGGCAATATAAATGCACGTGGTCTGGGGGTCACCTTGGTAACAGGATAATCTACTCGGTGATCTCAGGTCACTCAGTGTTGATCTAGTGGCCATCAGTGAAACCAGACTTCCCACTGACAAGTGTTCATGCTCGTTTTTGCTGGATACAAGATCTATTTATTTCCATGTCAACCAGGGATGGGAGGTGAAACTGCAGTGTTGTTCTGGAGAAGACTGGATCTCAAAATAAGGACTATCTTCCACTCAGTCTATTTTACCTTTCATCCTTTTGGGATCAATAAAATAATTACCAGTTGAGCCCTGGGATCGTGGTAACTGACTAAGCCTCCCCACCACCAAATTTCTGGCTTTGTGCCTATAGTGGAAAGGATCATGATTACTATTATTAAAATGGCAAGCTGGCAGAATGGTTAGCATGCTTAGCATCATTTTGTCTGTCTTTATGCTCTGAGTTCAAATGCCTTTCATCCTTTTGGGGCCAATGAAATAAGTCCCAGTTGTGCACTGGAGCTGAAGTATTCAACTAGCCCCTCCCTCAAAATTTCAGAACTTGTGCCTATAATAGGCATTATTATTATTCATAAGTTGGTGAGCTGGTAGAATCATTAGCACACCAGGCAAAATGTTTAGCAACATTTCATCCGACTTTAGATTCTGAGTTCAAATTCCACTAAGGTAGACTTTGCCTTTCATCTTTTTGAGGTCAATCAAATAAGTACCAGTTGATCATTGGGGTTGATGTAATTGACTTGTTCCCTCCCCTGGCATTGTACCAAAATTTGAAGCCATTATTATAAATTGCTTTGTTTCATTTTCTTGAAAAAATATTAAAAAATTACTCATTTATACTCACACTTGCCTGTTAATTCTTATAAATATTCCTGGTGTTTTTGTCTTACTTTATATTAATTTTAGAGTCATTTAAAGTTCACTTTAACCTTTAGCATTTAAACTGGCCATATCCATCCCAAATATTTCTACCTGTTTTATATTTAAACTGACCAGATCCAGCCTCTCACACCTGCTATACAAAGTCATTTGAAAAATAAGCAATCACATCATCAAATTCTTGAAGCAATGAGATGATGCATGGTTAATTTAAAACAATGTGAATAAATAAGCATTACATTTGACAGAGTATTCTGAATGTTAAAAGGTTAATCTATATTAGGATTTATTGAGAGAAACACCATTCTCTAGTAATTTTCACTTGGTTTATTTAATGCGTGCCCGTATGTATGTGTATGTATGTGCATAAATATGATATGAATGTGTGTGTGTGTGTGTAATCTTTTAGTACATATATGGTGTCATTGACCTATGTGTATTCTAAAAACTTTAATCGGAAGTGACTGGGAAGAAAAATTAACAAAAAGTAAAGCTGATCTTCAAAGATAGAGTGAATCAAAGCTGGAGAATGAGTTGTGGTTTTTGAGCAAAGCTAGTTCAAAGTGAAAAATATTAGCAACGTTTTTAGTAAAATATATTAAAATTGAAAATTGATTCAACTAGCTCTTGAGATGTATCATGTTCTAAAAAACATCTGATAAATGTTAAAGCATTTTCATGTTTCTCTAGGTGATCCTCCACCAAAGAGTACAAAACTGCCTGAATTCATACCATTTGTCAGTAATATTTTTGTTTGTTAATGCTATGGGAAGTAACTCTGAGTGAGTTATTGTGATAGTGTTGATGCTCCACTGTTTCCATAACAACCAATGTTATTTCTTCTTTAAGTATAAGTTTGAAAGCTGAATCAACAGAGAGAAGTTACAGCTAGATGAAATGTTCAAGCAGTTTAAATGCACAATAAGTCTCTGATATCCAAATGGTTAAATAGTGGTCAGCAGAAGAGCATCCTGGAGTTACGACCTGGATGCAGCCTGGCCCCTTTGGGTGTCAAAAGTTAAGGGCTGAAACACTTGCCTGGGGGAGATTTTCTCTCTGAAGACCTACTGTTCAGCTCTCTTGAGAGTTTCTTACCACATAGCATTCACTTTAATCTCTATTAGAATCTATTGAGAGAAACATCATTCTCTAGGCAATTTTCTCCTGGCTTATCAAATATGTGTGTATGTATGTAATCTTTTAGAACATATATGGTGGCATTGACCTATGGGTAGTTTAAAAACTTTAATTGGATGTGACTGGCAGGAAAATTGATATAACATAAAACTAATCTTAAAGATAGAGTGACTCAAAGCTGGAGAATGAGTTGTGGTTTTTGAGCAAAGCTAGTTCAAAATGAAAAATATAAGCAACGTTATTATTAAAATATATAAAAATTGAAATTTTTAAGGTTTTGCTATCATTTAAGACTGATCCAAAAAAAAGTTTAGAGTTTTGGTTACAAAGGCACAAGCATGGTTGTATGGTAAGAAGCTTATTTTGCAGTCACATGGTTCCAGGTTCAGTCCCACTGTGTGACACCTTGGACAAGTGTCTTTGGGCAGACCAAAGCCTTGTGAGTGGGCTTGGTAGATGGAAACCAAAAGAAGGTCATTGTCATGTGTGTGTGTATGCACACACGTGTTTTTGTGTCTGTCCCACCCACCCATCCACCCAACACTTGACAACCAGTGTTGGTATGTTTATGTACCTGTAACTTAGCCGGTCAGTAAAAGACACTGATAGAATAAGTAGCAGGCTTTAAAAAAAGAAGCTAAGATTCTTCAACTAAGATCTTTCAACTAAGATTCTTCAAGACAGTGCCCCTGCATAGCTCCAACTTATTTACTGAAACAAGTTACCAACCACATGGTTCTGGGTTCAGTCCCACTGCGTGGCATCTTGGGCAAGTGTCTTCTACTATAGCCTTGGGTCGACCAAAGCCTTGTGAGTGGATTTGGTAGATGGAAACTGAAAGAAGCCCATTGTATATATGTATATATATATATGTGTGTGTGTGTGTGAGTTTGTGTGTCTGTGTTTGTCCCCCTAGCATTGCTTGACAACTGATGCTGGTGTGTTTATGTCCCTGTCACTTAGCGGTTCGGCAAAAGAGACCAATAGAATAAGTACTGGGCTTACAAAGAATAAGTCCCGGGGTTGATTTGCTCGACTAAAGGCGGTGCTCCAGCATGGCCGCAATAAAATGACTGAAACAAGTAAAAGAGTAAAAGAGTATTGCTTTATATATATGTAAGAACGACCGTGCAAACCAAAGGAGAAATAGTGACGAATGGAAAACAGGCTCCTTTTTTAACGCATCACACGGTCGACACAAAATATAATGATAATATGTTATAATACTATAACATAGAGGACTAGGAAATTTGCCAGGAAGGACAAGATAGGAATGCAACCGATAAAGATGATTAACAGTAAGATTTATTGGAGCATTAAATTGTATGTCTGTGTGTGAGTGAATGCAACATAATAAAACACGATATAAGACAGGCCATCATGTAAACAGAAGAGTGTGTATACAAATGTATGTATGTGTATGTAAGAGTTACAGAGTATAGATAAGAGTCAGTAACACGGATAAGGAAATATACCAGTTCTGTTAAGGTACACAGTAGTATTGCTAATCTGTATGTAAGAGGTTGAGGCGTTAGGCAGCGCTAAGTCAATCGTCGTGAAGTTGGGGCTTCTATGCCGGGCCGGGCTACTTGATACAGATGTTCTTCGCAGGTTGAGTTCTGGCTGTTAATTTCGTGGTGAGCAAATCACACAAACA
>NC_068986.1:72871974-72882512 GCF_001194135.2 Octopus bimaculoides | reverse complement strand
ATACAGATGTTCTTCGCAGGTTGAGTTCTGGCTGTTAATTTCGTGGTGAGCAAATCACACAAACAGGGTTGAGAAGCTGCGGTGGCTGTTTGGTAGCTTGTGTATTTAGAGTCGTGTTGACGCTGGCGATCGTGCTAGTAGTACGTAGTTGAAGTGGTTGTTGATGTCGTCGCTGGAACTGGCTGGCTGGCTGGTGCTGTGTTATGCGTGTGCGGTCAATGAGCTGCGATGAATTGCCGCGGATAATTTAGGCTATTTATAAAAAAATAGGGGCTCCAGAGAGCATCAGAAAAACGCTCTCTCACGTGACCTTATTAGTGGCTACGGTTGGTCGGTTTGCATCCTGGCAGCAAATGGAGTGGAGACAATTGCCGCGTAAATAAAAGTCAGTCAGGTGATGACAGGGAAAGAGGTGTTCTCTGCTACGCTCGCATTTGTTAATATATATACCGTGAGAGAGGTAGTTTCACTACACTAGCCTCACACCAGACAAACAGACGAAACAGAAAATAATTGTAGTGAAAAAACTGAAAGAACGGTTGGTCCTATACTGGCATTTAGTCACCATTTTAAGTGAAGCTGTGTGAACAGAATCACGTGGGGCTGTATGTTGGCATCACGTCGGGGTTACCAGTTTGTAAGAACGACCGTGCAAACCAAAGGAGAAATGGTGACGAATGGAAAACAGGCTCCTTTTTAAACGCGTCACATGGTCGCCACAAAATATAATGATATGTTATAATACTATAACATAGAGAACTAAGAAATTTGCCAGGAAGGACAAAATAGGAACGCAACCGATAGAGATGAATAACAGTAAAGATTTATTAGAGCATTTAGCTCTATGTCTGTGTGTGTGTGAATGCGACATAATAAAACACAATATAAGACAGGCCGTCATGTAAACAAAAGTGTGTTCAAGTAATACATGTATGTGAATGCAAGAGATATAGAGTATAGATAAGAGTCAGTAACACGGATAAGGAAATATACCATTTCTGTTAAGGTACACAGTAGTATTGATAATCTGTATGTAAGAGGTTGAGGCGTTAGGCAGCGCTAAGTCACTCGTTGTGAAGTTGGGGCTTCTATGCCGGGCCGGGCTACTTGATACAGATGTTCTTCGCAGGTTGAGTTCTGGCTGTTAATTTCGTGGTGAGCAAATCACACAAACAGGGTTGAGAAGCTGCGGTGGTTGTTTGGTAGCTTGTGTACTTAGAGTCGTGTTGACGCTGGCGACGGTGCTAGTAGTACGTAGTTGAAGTGGTTGTTGATGTCGTCGCTGGAACTGGCTGGCTGGTTGGTGCTGTGCTACGCATGTGTGGTCAACGACCAGATCTGTGAGGATCTGAGCCGCGACGAATTGCCGCGGATAATTTAGGCTATTTATAGGAAAATAGGGGCTCCAGAGAGCATCAGAAAAACGCTTTCTCACGTGACCTTATTAGTGGCTACGGTTGGTCGGTTTGCATCCTGGCGGCAAATGGCGTGGGGACAAACATATATATAATATAGATTCACTTCTTCAAACCGTTTTGTCAATGTCAACTTCCTGTGTCTGGCATTTTGATGTAGTAACTAAGTAACCAGCTATTTACACACACACATGTATGTATACATCATTACAGTTGTGATGATTTCTGATAAAAATCAATTTCTAAAGGTACTTTCATTTTACATCTTCAGCTTTCTATTTGTGTATCTGTATGTACAGGTTCGTTTTTGTAAAAGTTTCCCAATGTCAACAGGTCTGCTTCATACATAAGATATATATTTATGTATATGTAAATACATTTTACAGAGTGATAGATGTCTCTTTTTCATCAACAGGTCTGCTTCATATATATGATATATATATTATTGTGTGTGTGTGTGTGTGTGTGTGTGTGTGTGTGTAAATAGATAGATGAGGCCTTTTTCTCACATGTCAACAGGTCTGTTTTATATATATATAAGGTATATTGCACAAAACTTTAGCAACAGTCAATGGCTTTGTGAGCAAGCCATCTTAGCTCGACATAATGACGCTGTTGACAAAATCAACTGGGATCTCTTGCAGCTGTTGCCAGGACAAGAACAATCTTTCAAATCCCTCGGCACTGTCATTGATCAGGACTAGGTTGTAGTTTTTCCAACTGAGTTCCTGAACTCTCTACAGCCATCTGGGATGCCACCTCACCACTTAACACTTGAAAAGGGGGCTCCAATCATGCTGCTCAGGAATCTGCATCTACCTTGTCTGTGCAATGGCACCAGACTGGTGGTGAAAGTGATATGACCCCATATCCTAGAGGCAGCAATTATGACTGGGAACTACAAGGGTGAGGATGTCTTCATTCCACTGATCCTGTTAATCCTATATGACCTTCTCTTTGAATTTAAATGGTTTCAGCTCCCAGACAAGCTAAATTTCACTATCTCAACAAGCAAATCTCAAGGAGTCTCTCAATGTTGTTTGGACTCACCTTACTTCTCCTTGCTTCTCTCATGGGCAATTATATGTAGGATGTTCACGAGTTGGAAGTCTTCAAAATCTTTTCATTTATACACAAATTAAAGGACTCACTCAAAACATTGTGTATTTAGAAGTTCTAGATAATTAAACTGTGATTGATTTCCGGATTTGTTTCAATACAGTTGTTTATACTCATGTCATCTGATAGAATTTTTGTTAAATGTATTTATTAATAGGAGAGGAGCACCCAGAGGGCAGTTCTTTTCAAATTTATGCATTTTCAGGTTTAACATGTTTCAACATGTTTAACATGTGACAACTAAAGGTGATTGCAAAGACAAAGAAATACCTGCTTTTTTTAACAATTTTAACAGTGAGAACATTGGACAAAACATGTTATTTTCAATAACCTGGGAAATGCCAAGTTATTAATGTATAAAGTCACACCTGTGCCTATTATTATTCTGCATCCAGCTGTTATATTCTAAGTTGAAGCTCAATGTTTATTTTTATAGTTTCTTACAACAAACACATTTTCTATGTTTTTTGATATAGCATTATAAAATTAAAAGATCTTTTTCCTTTTTTTAAAAAAAATACAATTAACTAATCTAGAAAAGTAGCATCAAATCAATTAAAATCTCTTTGATTGACTAAAACTGGAACGAAATAATTATAATTTTTGAATCATTAAGGATATTTTCAGGTCAGAAGCACTATTTAAAGCAAATTGATAAAATGTCATTTTTGATAAAATTTGCTATTTCATTATACAAATGTAATTATTTAATCATTGTTGCATAACTGATAACAGGCATTCAATAATAAATGACATGGTACATAGATATAGAGTATTTTTCTAGAGATAAAAAATAGAATATTACATGTTGATTAGGTTAAAGTATTCAGATCTTTAGTGGAATTTCATTATGATTTACATAAATGCTTCTGGAGAATCAGTATTTTTTTAAAACAAAGGTTAAAAACTTTGATAAGCTATTGAAATTTAAAAAATTGTATTAGCCTAACTGCAGATAAGCAGACATAGAGAGAAAAAAATGCATTAACATAGCTGCAGATAAAACAGACAGAGAGGCAATCTCTCTTTCTCTCTCTCTCTGTCTCTCTCTCTCTCTCAGCTAAAATCCATGCCATACTTCATATCCAGAGAGAAGTTTGTTTCTTATCAGATTAGAATGTTTGAGATTTAGACTGGGGATTTTACAAATTCTACAAACCTCTTTCATATGTGTTTTGTAGTTTAAAATAAATTCTATTATAAGTTTATTAACAAAGTTGTTCTTGTAATATAAGATTACAGCTCTCCAATTGATGCTTAAACAAAAATGATCTAATCTTTAAAGAAGACAAATGGAACTAATATATTTAATATGAGGTTTTGTTTTTAGTTTTTAATTTATGAGCTAAAATATGGAAGTATTTAAAAGCTATATTTACTTTTTACTATAACTCATGGTCAGATGTTAGTGGAAGGATATAATGACATAAGGTCACAAAGAGTAAAATTGACTACATCACCTCACACTATAATATTGGTACTCACGTTATTATCTCTAGATAGATGACAGGCACAATTGATCCCAGTGGAATTTGAGTTTACACTGTAATAAGATTTAACTAGATATTGACATAAGGCAGTTTAGGGGAGTACTAATAGTTGATTATATTGACCCCAGTATTTCAATGATGTTTTATTTTATCATTCCTTGAAAGACAAGAGGCTGAGTTGATTTTGGCATGATTTGAACTCAGAATGTAAAAGAGCTGTAACTAAAATTTGCAAGAGATTTTCCCCAATGCTCTAGTGATTCTTGACACTAGTTTTTGTACCTTACAAAATCTTACATTAAGAACTGTTGAATGCACTGAAACATAGAAAATGTAACATTAAAATATATATTTGTTGATACTATTAAGACCTTAAAACGTGACACCCACTTCTCTTTCCAGTTGCATCATTTCTCTGTTGAGCTTCCTGTTAGTCATAAGTCCTTTTAATCTAATAGCTTCTTTCCTTGAACTGTTGTGCTCTGGAACTTACTGTTATTAAATATATATTAGCAACAGAGGTTGTGTTAATACTGAGAGATGATATTTATCCCCACTTAAACATCGATGTTCAGTCAGAACAACTTTACTAGCTTATGGTGCAAAATACACTCTGTTAGCGATATAAACAAGAGTGCTTTTGCACCAAAAGCCAATAATGCGAGTTTCTCTTATGGTATCTACTGCAGTACAGTTTGTTCTAACAGAACATTCACATTTAAGAGGGGATAAATATTACCTTATTGTTTTTGTCTTGTTTTCTTCTGAACTATGATATTCAGCCCTTTAAATTTTCTGTCAATCAACATCTTTTGAATTTGTAGGCCCCTTCTTTTCCTTACACTATGGTGACTTTAATTATTGTTTTGTACAAAAAAGATAAAAGAAAACCAAGAAGATAGTATTGATTATTATGTTATTGTTATTATTAATTAGTGTGCATTATATTTTAATGAGCAGTCATATTGCATTCCTTGAATAAGTTGATTTGATGGTAAACTTTTAGAGACTCAGACCTAGTATTCTACAAATAAACATAAATTATTTATGATAAAGTAAGTATATGATATTTGCAATCTCCATCACTTTCTTTCGCTTCCCTCTTCTCATATATCTATAATATCAGAAGTTTGTGTTAAATCTTACTAAACTATTTACTATATTTCTTCAATTTCAAAAGTTCTTATTAAGAAAAATAACATTTTGTTTCTGTGACTTTTTTTTTTTGTGTGACAATTATTAATTATTAAAACAGTTTTAATAAGAACATGTGAGCATGCTAGTTTGTTTCAGTAGATTCTGTTGAACCTTGTGGTGTGCAACAATTGAAGCACTTGGTGCTGCATTGATGTTTTTTTCTTTCTCCCATTGTTTATATTTTTTTTGTTTTTCTTTTGTAAAATACGTTCCCACATTATTTAGTAAATTTTCACTTGTTAATTATGATCTTGTTCATCTAAAGTACCTTAATTAGCTCTTATTTTTGTGTATAATTTAATAAACTATTTTCAGATTTCATGATTTTAACTTTTTTTATTTTCATTGTATTATTCACTGTTAACATGTTGGCTGATATGTTGGGCTGTCTTGTATGGATGAATATATATTTAAAAAGAATTTGATTTTCTGTGACACCAAAAATTGCCTATCAACATTTGGGAATTGACCAATGGGAGGAATGAACTGTGAGTATCCTTTCAAACCGTGAATCAAAATCCTGATGTGGGATAGGGATTCCACAACTGTTAATGAATGTGGGACATATGGTGGTAAGAGATGTCTCTGTTCATGCCTGACACAACTCCAAGTTATGATCAATAGACGGTTATTGTATTTTTGTCATTTTTGTGTCTTTTTCTACATTATCATGAAAACTATTCAGATAGTTTACATCATTGGTGGTTTATTTCACAATATCATCTTTACATCTGATCTAAACTGAAATAGATTTTGGATTTATTTTTGCTAAAAGGTACTTTGGGTTAATTAATAGTATGTGTGCAGAATAACAATGTAGTTCCTGTAGCAGAATGCAAACCTTTATCATATGGAGCCATGAATTCAATATCTTCTTTAATGTAAGACATAAAAAACATGATTTTGAAAATGATTGATATTAATTACCTTCTAAATTATTTAGAGAAGGTAAGGTAGTACTAATGACCATTTTTTTCAAGATCTTTGTGACAGGTGGCAGAAGGAGAAAATTACCGTCAGACTGAGATCTGGCATTAATTAAGTGATAGCAGAATGTGAACTCTACTTCAGTTACTCTAAGGACCAGATGGTGCTGCTAAACTTGTGACAACAGAGTGGAGTCCACTAAAGGTATCTTGAGGAACAGGTGTTAAACTAGGTAACTGAGTGAATTCTGCTAAAGGTGCCCTGAGGATTAGGTGATAGTTTAAAACTGGGTGGCAACACAGTGGACTCTACTAGAGGTACCTTGAAGGCCAGGTGGTGGTAATAAATTGGTTGATGGATCAAGTCATCTGAAAACAAACACTCTCTATCCAGTGAGTTTCCACAAAATTTCTGTTTGATAAATTCCACTAATAAGGCTTTAATCAATGCAAGACTTTCACAATTGAAGTTTCTGTTTCATAGAAATAATCTTGTAGGTTGTATTATGATATATTCTCAAACATTTCACATTTTATTTATTAGCCTGCAGTCTGCAGATGTTTCTGTATTTGGTTTGTCTTTCACAGAGCTAATTATTTCAGTAGCATTAGGGTGAGAAAGCTACAATAACCAGTTTAATCAATGATCCAATCTTATAAGATAAATGATGTAAGGATGATAATAATAGTGATGCTTGTGTCAAAAGAAAAAGAAGAAAATAACTTCTATAAACTCCTGATCTTTTCTGACATATCTACAATCTTTTTAAAATTGGAATATTGCAATAATTAGCTGTCAGTGACTCACACACAAGCACACACACACCACTTATTTTTACCCAGGAAATATTGAACTAGTCCCAATTAGTAGATCCACAATATTGTAAACACAAACTATATCATGCCATTTCCTTTACATGCAATACAGAAGCACCAACCTTCAATTAGATGTGTATAATTATACACAACAAAGCTGTAGGATAGTATGGTCTCCTTGTTGAGATTTAAAAAAACTGTGACGTTTGGATTTACAAACAAATTATGTGTGTGTGTGTGTGTGTGTGTGTGTGTTAGCGAGAAAACCAAACAGAGACAGCTGCAACTCTCTGGCCACTGCATGAACCACCCTGAACAGAAAGCATCCAAATTAGTCATGTGGAACCCACTTCATGAGGAAAACATTGTCACACTTACATTGACAATTTAATTGCAAACACTGGCCTGGAGTGAATCATAGACTGGGAGGTGTGTTGGGTGGACCATGTTGCTGTGGCTCAGGTTGGAACCCAGCCATAATAAAAAAATGTGTGCATGTGTATGTATACATGCATGCACATACATATGCATACAAGGTACAAGGAATATTGCCTGTCTAGTTAAATTTAGTAGACTTCTCATTTTCTAAGCATATAAACCAATCAATAATCTCTGTGGTGTCATAATTTTTGCTTTGAGTGTTTGTATTATCTTGTCTATAATTTTCTTACTTGGAAAGGATCTTTATCCTTTATCTAAATCCTATGAGATTAAGATTGTGAGGCAGATTACATCAAGATTTAAATACCCATTTCAGGATGATGTTAATATTCACCATGCCATCATTTTGGTTGGCATTGTTAAAATGGAAAGCTATCCACCACTCTGTCATATGAAAGAGTTAGTCTTCTCTTTGAGCAACTTCATTTGGAATATCCTTCATGAAAAACAGCCAAGTGTAATTTCTCTATCCAGAAGGTAATCAGCCAAGAGTGCTGAAATTAAGAACAAATAATAGAGGATTGATACAGTGTATGAAAGAGGATTTGGGAAAGTCAGTTGGTTACCTCATTCAGTATTGATGCCTGACCATCTCCATATTTTTACTGGTTATATTATACTCTGTAATTGCCAAAAATATTACCTTGATTATTTTCAATAATTTGTGTGAATCATTTTCTCCTACTGAAGCATTGTTCCCTTCCACACTCATGTACATCCTATTAGCAGTATATACATGAGAACTACCTGCATTTCACATATACCTTTTCATATACACACCCACACACACACATATATATACATACATACATATATATTTATATGAGGGAGTGCTGAAAAGTTCCTGGATTTAAGGGTATCCCGAAAGGCCTGGTTGGAGGCACAACCTTCCAGCTTCTTTTACAGGGCTTAGAAAAACTGAAGGACCACTGCAATAAGTGTGTGAATTTGAGAAGGGGGATATATTGAATAAAATTATAATTAACTAATCCTCCTGTGTTTTCTTTTATTCAAAGCCAGGAACATTTCAGCACTCCTCATATGTATATATCAGAGAAAATGAGAGATAGAGAAAGTGTGAGAATCAGGGCATAACATCAGTTTGGTGCACCACCGTCTACTTTAAATCTTGTAAGTTTCTTAAAAACACATTCTTTTATGAAATTTTGCAGAGATAGATTTTCAACAGAATAGATTGGGGTTTATGTTGACAAAATTTATAAAAATGATATTACATATTTTTTGCAAATATACAAATGAGAAATTTATTTTATTTAATTTTATTTCAAAGTAGTGAATATTTTTCATTTGAAGATTAGTACTCATTTCATCATTTCATATAAGCACCAGAAATTTGACACAAGTCACATCATAATTTTTGTATGTGTGTTATATTTCTTTATGTTACACCTGGTGGTTATAATATATTTCAAAGGTTACCTGTCACATGATGGGTAATACTCTGTACTTGTATTTACATGTATACACATACACACACACACACATACATATTTGTATATATATGTACATATACACATATACATATATGTATGTATCTAGTATACATATATATATATATACATACACATGTACATATATAATTATATAAACATTTATATATATACATATAAAATTATATATATATAACTATTATATATATATATATATATATATATATATATATATATATATATATATATATTTATATAAACATTTATATATATAACTATACATATATACATATATATATATATATATATATATATAAACATTTATATATATATATACATATACAATTATATATATAACTATATATATATAACTATATATATATATATATATATATATATATATATATATGTGTGTGTGTATATATATGTATTATTCTTATACAAGAATGTTGTTCACAATGTCTTTGAAGTTTCAACCAATTGGCCAAAACTTCAAAGTCACCATCACTAACATTCTTGTATAAGAATAATAAATTTGTACTCTACAAAAGTATAAAGTCACCAATCAGATTAATGTCAAATTGTTTTAAATATAACTGAACATAAATCAAACACTGATATATATATATATTTGAAGAAATATTTTCTTAAAATTTATCAACTATTTAAAATATATGAGAAAAACACGTGTGTTTGAGAAATTCAATAACAAAATCGCTTACACACAATATGAAAACTTCCTTCAAAAGGGTTTGTCATGTTTTTAAACTTTTTCTTAATAATTAATAATCATTAGTTAAAATATTTCTTCAAATATTGTGACTGTATAAAGTAATTTTTGCAAAACCTTTTAGATATATATACTACACTCTCGGAGTGGTTGGTGTTAATAAGGGCATCCAGCTGTAGAAACTCTGCCAGATCAGATTGGTGTCTGGTGTAGCCATCTGGTTCGTCAGTCCCCAGTCAAATCGTCCAAACCATGCTAGCATGGAAAGCGGACGTTAAATGATGATGATGATACATATACATAAACATTTAAAACAGTTTGATTCAGCTCTATGCATCTTAAAATTTCATGTGCTTCTAACAGAAGCCCGTCTCTTTCAGGCTTTAGATTACTAAATACATGAAGTCCAAGATGGCTACTGGAAATAGGCTGCTATTGGTCAAAGCAGGTTGCATGGTGTTTTCAGGGTAATATCTGTTGTTCAGCAATAGCAGTTCCTTTAGAAAAGGGGATTTCTTTGACCACATGGCTGGGCAGGAAGCTGACGGCGTCTAGATGTCTGGGTGCAGCAAAAGTAAGACTCTGTGTGTGTGTGTGTGTGTTAAAAACGGGGAAGGCTGGTTTATGGGGTTACCATAGGTTTCCCATCCATAAAGGGTTTAGCTTTATGGCGTATCATCAGATCCCAAAAACCTATTGGCCCAAGACACAGGATAGTTATATTCTTAGTGGAGTAGCTGAAAAGAGGAGATTTTTAAGAGGTCTTGAGCCAACAGGTTTTTGGGATATGCCATAAAGCTATAAGCTATGAGCCTTTATGGTCAGGAAACCTAAGGTAATCCCATAAACTGGCCTTCCCCATTTTTGATATATATGGCTCTACATCTTAGTGTGCTTCTTCTTTCGGATTTGTTTTCTACAAATGATTACATATATATATATATATATATATA
>NC_068986.1:72869861-72871848 GCF_001194135.2 Octopus bimaculoides | reverse complement strand
TAAATATTATCTCAGTTATTAAAACTTTCGATAATTTAAATACGTTAATAGTTACCAGAGGTAACAAAATTACACTAAAAAACAAGATATCACAGCCGTTTTACAGGTAGAGATACCAAGTTAAAGTGATACATTTTGAGAAGATATGGATAATAATAAATGGAGCAAAACACATGTCAATAAAAGAACGGTCACTGACCATGTAACATCTCTGCTCGTAAGTTACCCCATCATTTTGTTTTTGTCTTGCTATTACATGTTTTATTATGAACTCCCTGAAGAGAAATAAATGAGGAGCCCCAACAGCTCTTTCTTCTTTGTGAAAGTACTCTCATTTATTTCGAAACATGTGTAGGAATTAATGGAACTTTTATTGACATGCGTTTTGCTCCATTTATTATTATCCATACACACATATATATGAGATGTGTGGATACAGATGTGTTATTGACTGTATGGGCATGCATGTGTGTGTGTGTGTATGCATATATATATATATATATATATATATATATATATATATACGTGTGTATATACATATACATATATATATACGTGTGTATATACATATACACACATATATATGTGTGTGTATATCATCATCCTCATCTTTTATGCCTACTTTCCATATTGTTATGGGTTGGATGTTTGAGCATGATCAGAGGATCAACCATATCTTGCTCTAGTGTCTCAGTTTTGGCTTGGTTTCTAAAGCTGGATGCTTTTCTTAACACCAATCATATTGATTGCACTGGGTGTTTTATTCATGGCGATGACGCTAGTAATGTTGGCCTGCAACTTGCAAGACCAAAGTGCTTCTTTGATATAAATGGAGAAGAGGATACAGGGTGGTCATTTTATGAGACGTGTTGAAAAGTATGATGGGAGGAGCAGTAATAGGTTTGTTATTGTGGAGGAGACTCATGGTTACCTTGCACTTTACATGGATGGATGAGGTTGGATGGAGTAGTACTTGAAAAAAGGGAATTATGTATGTGACAAGGTACCAGAATGTATCCTCCTTAAGTTAACATGTCCAAAGAGGTGAATAGAAAAGAGCATGAGTATAGAAAAATCAGGGAGGATGGGTAAGGTTGCAAGAATGTGAAAGGAGAGTGGGAGAAGGATATAAACATTGGGTGGGTGTGATTAAATGTACATAATAAATGAATGTAGAGGATATTGAACAGGGGTTGGTTGGCTTTAATTATAAGCTGGGGTGATGATGATAAGAATGAAGAACAGAGGGAGTAGTGACTGGCAGTATAGAAATGGCAGTATTTTTGGTATGAAATAACAGTTTCTGCTGACATTACTTACAACAGCAGAATAATGAAGTAATATTGTATGCATATAAATATATATTACTGTTATACTTGGGTGGGGGGGGGGTCATATTTTGCCACTTAAATACACACACTATATATTTGGTCTTCACTTCAGCTGTATTATTATTATTATTATTATTATTACTATTATTATGTCGTATGTAAATAAACAAGTTTGTTTTTCGAAGTGCTGAAATGTATGGTTGAACAAGTAGAAAGATAAATTTTATTCAACGCATAGCTACTGAACAGTATAGATATAAAGGATAAAATCCATTTTTCTTTTTAAAAGCAGAAAAATTTGTCGCATCACACAACCTGTGACCTCTTCAGTGACTCTCTATCCCACATCTCCTCTTGTCTTAGAGGAGACATGTGGAATAGAGAGTCGCTGAAGGGGTCACAGGATGAGTGATGAAAGAAACTAAAATAAAAATAATAATAATAAAGCTGAAATGAAGACTAAATATATAGTGCGTGTATTTAATGGCCAAAATTGACCATCCCCAAGTATAACAATATCTGATTTCAACATGCAATTTCATATCAAGAATCTTGCATAACAAATATATAAACATGTATATATATATATATATATATATATGCATACATGTGCACATTATATATAAATATATATATATATATATAAATATATATAT
>NC_068986.1:72860842-72869719 GCF_001194135.2 Octopus bimaculoides | reverse complement strand
TATACACATCTAGTCATATATATGTATGCACATGTACACATATAAATATAAATTTCCAGCTATTAAATAGTGTCTTTTTTAAAAGGTACCAATTTTTCAAAGTTTCTTCTTGACTTCTAATTGAAACAGTTTTGATAATTTGTTGTATTCATTCGTATGATGGGTGAAAATACTTCGTATGATGCCAAATTGCATACGAGGGAGCTGCACAACCACAGCAGATGATCCTACACATGTAAACCAGAGACATAGTTGACTTAAATCTGTGTTGCCTTTCTTTATTACCAGAGAATGAATTATTTGACCTGAAAATTAAAAAAAAAATTTTAAGGGAAAAAAACAGACCATTTAGTAGATTATTTATAGCAATTAATAATTTGCTTTAAAAAATGAAATATTTACTGTATTTTCCAACATACAAGTCAAATTTTTCAGGCTAAAATTTACAGTCCCCAAAAAGGTAAGGTTGATTTACACACTAAGATGACTTTGAAGGACCAAAACTTCCTTGTGAAATGCAGCAGGATTTGGAAAGATAGTGACAATGTTTGAATGTTTATATTATATGCTACATTGAGTTATATGCCAGAAAATACAGTAACAAACTGTTTCACAGTTACTTTTATCTTTACATACTGACATGAATTCTGCAGAACATCTATAACTCCAGTCAACTTAATCCTATGTTGTATTTTCAATTATTTTAATGCCTGGTCATACAGTCTAACAAAAGACACTGTAAGGAATTATTTAACTTGTTGAAAGTGGCAACCAAATCTCCCTCAAACCTTACTTTGCTGTCTTGAAAAAGGAAAGACACATTGGTTAATGTAATCCAGTATGACAAATGAGATGGTCATGGCTGGAATATCTCTAATCATAAGTTTTCTTGATCAGACCTGATTTGGGGCTAAACAATATATCTAAACATATCAAATATTTATAAATTTTCTTTTGGCTACTCCTGCATCTAATCTCTGAGATAACTAACAACAGTTCATCATCAGACATATATACCATACTCTTGTACCTTTTAATATCTCGACATGACTATATCTTCTAATCTCTCTCAATAATCCTGCACTTTCAAATCTCTATTGCTAACTCATTGCTATTTATAACTCAACATATCTGTTGTCCATACATTACTTGTCCAAACCAAATGCCATTGATTCTTTTCCTAAACTAATATTTCTGCTATACACAACCTTCCCCAATCCTGTCTCTGAAGCTCATATTTCACATTGTCTTTCAGTTTGTTCTCCAGCAATTAAATATTTTCTATATTCGTATCAAACTTCTCTTATTTTCATAACATTTATATTGATAGAAAATCTGTTTGTACTTTCTTGAAAAAGACATTCAAACCATCTCTAGATGTGTCTCTATCATTTGTCAGTTTTTAACATATTTAGATCCACTCAAACTATTTCTCTCTCTAAATATTTCTTTACCCAGTCATCCAACTTACAGGCAATGTTCAAGGTTGACTTGGTGGCTACACATCAATTTCAACTTCCTCTCACAAGAAAATATTTTTTTTTTTATTAAAGCTACAAATATTTTACTACTGAATTTGTGACATAAATCATACAATCTCTTTTTTGGACTCAATTTTCACAGCTAGTTCCATCTTAAATGGCACACTATCTTCTGTGATTTAATTTCTCCCTACCATTGGATAACTGCTCCAATTATTTTAATGTCTGGTCATACAGTCTAACAAAAGACACTATAAGGAATTATTTAACTTGTTAAAAGTAGCAACCAAATCTCCCTCAAACCTTACTCTGCTGTCTTGAAAAAGGAAAGACACATTGGTTAATGTAATCCAGTATGACAAATGAGATGGTCAAATTACAAAAATAACCAAAAGTGAAGTTAATTTACTTACCTACACAGAGAACAGAAACAGTGAGTGACATCCAGTCAAAATACCGTAATTTACTATCAACTTTCTTTGTTAAAATATCAGCTAAGTGAATAGATGACTTCAACAAATATTTGGAAATTGATTTAATGTTTTTGATTTGCTCCATGATTTTGGATAACGACTGAAGATTTGATGCTGTGTTTGTTTTGCAACAAACTTTTTCAACAGACTTCTCCAAGTGAAAGACACGCTCCTCTAAATCTTTGGCCATTGAAAGCAAATTTTTCATTTGATAGTGTGTTCCGCAACTGACCGGAATAATTCCAGAGTTTAAAGCTTTTTTGCTTATATTTAGGCAAACTATAATGTGTATAGTTTCAATTATAACTGAGATTGTATAATGAATGAATGAAGCTGAGAGAGTTACATATTTGAAATTTCCAGGATTTGATAAATAAGTGTGAACATGGCCGAGAAAGTCAATCCTTCTTTGAAACTCATTTTGGTTCTCCAAGTAAAATTTATCCCTTAATAGCTGGAGGAGGTATTCATACAGATATGCAATAGAATCTTTATAGTTGTCCCAAAGAATAGTGTCTTTGTGGTCCAATGCTACAAATAAATAAAACAAAATTAACATATTCATATAGCAGTGATTATTTTCAATAATATATATCATTTTTTGTTCTTTCTTTTGTTTTCATCAGATTTCCATGTACAGACAATATTTGAATAAAAACTTGAAAGGTATCAGCTAAATAATTAATGTTGGCTTCTCTCCAAATGTGTGAACAAGTAGCATTTTAGCTGCTTAATGTTTGGTTAGGTCATTATCCAGACATGTTGCTGGAGATAATCTATAGCACCACCACTGCATAATGTTATGAATATTCAGAAACATACCATACTCAAATAGTTTGTATATTTAATATGTCTGACTTTCAATGCTTATACAAATAAGGCCTAAGTAAAAATTGGTCAGTCACATAAAGCAACACTACATAATTAAAGGCAAAGTTTGTTACTAGGAAAAACATTCTTAAATGGAAATTACTGTTATTTTGTTTTTGTATTTATTTTATAAGATTCTTCATGTGGAAACATGTGTTGTTATGTTTTTGGGAGGATCATTTTGTCAATAAGAAGCACATGTACTGATTCTGTTTCACTTCTTTTTATTATTATTAGTCAACTAACACGGCGAGTTGACAGAATCAGTTACAAAGAAGTGAAATACAACCACTATGTGTTTCTTTGGGCAAAACAGCTCTCCCAAGATACAACAAAATATCTGTTGATTTAACAATTTATTTAATCACAAAGTCACTTTTCAAATGGAATCAGGAATAATTGAATGAAATCTATACTTGTACTATTTAAATGACTTTGAAAAGAAGAAAGACGAGATGACCCCATTCCCCCTAGCCCATCCCACTCAAGGATTTTAATTTAGATATGTAAGGTTTATAGTTAGATAATATACAGTCTGGCTTTCTACCATCTGTATTGACTTATTTAAACTTCTGTGAATATTAAATGACATTGTATAATCTAATGTACCAATTGGTTTACTTTCTTCACTTTCTTAAACACATCACTACTCTGAATACATCTCACCTCTATACATACACAATTAGGTCAGTTTATCACATATTTAGATGAATTAAAAAAGAAAATCAGAAAAACCAGCAAATTGGAACAAAATCTTATCATTCCAGTGGTCAGTCAAGTTGAATAGTTTGTGAACACTGTAATTATAAATCTAAAAGAATGTACCTGTATGTTTGTACAGCAATACATGTTACAGTACCTGTGTGTGTGTGTGTGTGTTTGTGTGCACACGTGCGCGCATGTGTGTATTTCAAGTTGCCTTTTACTAAATTGACATTGGTAGGATATTTTTAGCAATCTAAATAATTTGTGGTATGATTCAGGGATAGTTTTGTAAATTCCGATATTTTGAATGAAGTCTGAAAATTGAAAACTGGTTAGAAAGTGTTTGTAATGCTAATCAGTCTGTGAAATAGGAACAGCACCTATCTGTTATCAAAATAGGCTCAGATAAATATAAAAATGAATATTCTGTGCTCAAGATATTGGACAGTGTGAAAGTATAAACTATTAACCCTTTAGCAATCAGATTTCTTTGTTAAATGTAATGCTTATTTATTGATATTGTTTTGGATTTGTCATCTATTATCTTGTAGCTTTGATATTTCGATGATGTGATTGATTATTTTAAGAATGACATTGTAGGGTAAGTATGAGAGACTGGATCTGGCTGGTTTGAACATACAACTAGTAGAATATTTTGGCCTGATATGGCTAATTTAAATGCTAAAGGGTTAACTCATGGCTAAATACTTAAATTGTTCCGCCACTATACATTTAACCTTTGAACATTTAAACTGGCAATATCTGGCCAAAATATTCTATTTGTTTTTACGCTCAAACTGGCCAAGTCCAGTCTCTTACACCTACCATACATTATCATAGTAAAAGTAAACAATCACACTGAAATCTCAAAGCTAAAAGTTAATGCATGATGAATTCAAAACAATGTAAATAAATAAACATTACATTTGACAGAGCAATCTGAATGCAAAAGGATTTACCTTTTATCTTTAATTGTTTCAGTAATTAGACTGCAGCCATGCTGGGGCACCACCTTGAAGAATTTTTTTTTAGTCAAATGTATCAGCCCCAGTACTTACTTTTTAAAAGTCTGGTACTTATTCTATCAGTCTCTTTTGCCAAACTGCTAAGTTATGGGGACGTAAATACACCAGCACCAGTTGTCAATCAGTGGTGGGGGGACAAACTCACACACACACACATTATACATATATATGACAAGCTTCTTTCAGTTTCTCTCTACAAAATCCAATCACAAGTTTTTGGTCAGCCCGAGGCTATAGTAGAAGACACTTGCCCAAGGTGACACATAGTGTAACTGAACGTGGAACTATGTGGTTAGGAAGTAAGCTTCTTACCACACAGCCACACCTGTGCCTAAAAGGTTAAAGATCAATTCTTGCAGTTTTTTTTTCCTAATGTTACACACCTCAAAATAAAGCATCTTGTGTTTGTGTGTTTTTATTACATGTATACACACATATATAAAACTGTGATGAATGGTGATATGCAATGCTAGAGAAGACCAGCTCAAAAATGCAAGCATGGCAAACATAAAAATGATGGTGGCAATGGAAGTTGGGGTGTATAAGATATTTGTATTGGATTTCTCCCTCGTTAAATCTCCATCTACTGCATTCTTCATTACCCAATTGCTTATTCACTACACACTGCCTACGTATTTAGGAACAGCATTTGATTTGATCCCTCTATATTCAAACTATCGTCACCCCTATTACATCTTTATCCCTCTACCACTCTAAGCTATTTTTCCTTGATGTAATTCTCCATTGATATCTTACAATACCCTATCACTCATTCTTATCACAAGCCATATTTATTGTTATCCCATCATGCCATTCATGTTGTTTTTCAATCATAATTTTCTTGCATTACTCACACCTCTGTCATCCTTTCACTACCATCACTATTTCACACCGACACTCTTCTTTCATCTTCTTAGTTATCACTTCCTCCTCTATCCATCCTTTCAGTCATATTTACCTTTTGAACTGTAATACAGAGTAGAGAAAACACTTTAGTCTTGCAGGAGACAAGGCCATCTCTCTAGTGCTGGTGCCATGATAAAATGCACTTATGAAATGGTAATAAGAAGTAATAGAAATCATGCCATAATAGAGCATATTGAACGGCATAATCCTCTGACATATCTCTGAGAGCAGTAACACTGAATATGAACTAACTCAGACTATTGCAACTCATGCAACCCATTCCAGTATAGGTTCTATGGGTTGCCATGTTGTAATGATAGTATCATCATCATCACTATTATCATTATTTTTACTATTTACATCTGTTTTTCTTCCCCCACCCTTAATGAGCACAAATTGCAAAATAAATCCTTGATTGATTTTTCTCTGGAGTGAATATCTTACACAAATAATCCACAACCTCTTTTATCCACCTCTTCATATCAGTTGATCTTCTTTATAACACACATCCTTGTCAATACCTTCAACTCAATTCAAGTCAGACTTTCTTTCTTCAATGTAAGTCAATGTAAGGCATTTTTACATGCTGTGAGTCGTACAGAGTTCATTCTAAGGTTTATTCAATCAACTGCATCTCTTGAGCTATTGAGAAATTTTATCCCAAATACATGTATACAACACTGGTTTTACAGACACTGATGGTCTGGGACCCCTTTTAATCCACACTAATATATAAGCAGGAACTTTAAATTCCTACAGCTACCAGACTAGTTTATTGGTACCTACTAGTAGCTTTTATATTAAATTGAATATCTGTTTAATTAACAGTGTGTTGACCAAGGTGAGCATTCCTAGTTCAGAAAAATTAGTAATCTGAAAAGGCTTTGGAACCAAAGATTTTGGAATATTGTTGTGGTGCGTGTACTTATATTTCAACTATCAGACCAGTTAATACTATGCTTTGCAGTTCTTTCTCATTTGGCATTAGTCCCTACAACTGGATCCTTGATTAGTTCCATGAAGAGAGACTCCTCTTGACCTTTGTTTGTTATAGGTTTAGACTTATATTCATCTTAGAGTAAGCACTTCTATGCAATTTCAAACAGACTTTCTTTCCAATGATATCTTGGTTTATTTCCCATGTCTTATTGACCCTAGATAAAAATTTCCTGTGTTTTATCCACTCTGAATAAAAACAATTTCCTACTTATTGTTTCACTTCTAGATTGGTAAACCCTCAGCTCTAAATAAGGATAGATAGAAGTGTAGATATATAATGCATACACGTACACACATAAAAGCACACACACATACATACACAAGCATACACACACACACACACACACATACAGCAGGCTTCTTTCAGTTTCACAAGGCTTTAGTTGACTTGGAGCTATAGAAGAAGACGCTTGCCTAAGGTGCCATGTAGTGGCGCTGAACCTGAAACGATGTAGTTAGGATATGAATTTCTTAGCCACACAGCCATGCCTGTGCCTATTATATACATATATTATATATTGTGTGTATGTGTGTGTGTGTGTGTGTGTGTGTGTATAGATTGTATAAATGATATATATAATATATATTTTTGGTAAAGATTTCTTGGATGAAGAAATGAAATATGCCATGATTGTTTCCACAAGTGCTATGATCTCTTTACTTAAAAATTGTAACAATGAGAATATCCTTTAGATCTATAGGTACTGTTTGAGTTTCCTACATTTTAAGAATGAAGTTGAATAATCTTGTTCTTAAAGATTGGTCACCATTTTCGATAAGTTCCAGGTAATTTCAATGTTTTCATCTTTTTGACAGCCAGAAAACTGTTATACTGTCTCTTAGTTCTCTGAGTTATCTCAGAGAAGATGTTGGTGAAATCTCAGTGAGCCACTAAGTGAGTGGTTCTGAACTAGGGTCTATATGACCTCTGAGGGTCCAAAATTGAGGATCCACAGTAGTACTTTATGAATTTATGAAAGAAATTTTAGGCTGTTTTTCTAACGTTTTACATAGTTTAACATGTTTCCAACCACTGAAACATGTTCTCACAGAGAGTGTTATTGCAAACCTACACAAGTGAACGCGTGAAAAAGAAACTAGGAATTTTGAAAGAAGTATCTATTAAACTAGTTTTTAAGCATTGAATGGCTTTGGGGGTTCCCCTGAGTAAAATAGTTATCAAAGGGGTCCATAAGCAAAAAAATATTTGAGAACTGCTACATTATTAGACAAACAATCAACATGTTAATTTGTACAAGAAAGCTACAGGAAAATGCAATTTCACTTGTAAGGTACAAGTTGACTCAAGGTTATAGAAAATGGCACTTATCTGAGACACCATGCAGTGGGATCAAACTTGTACTCTTGTGATTACAATGCAAACTTCTTAGATGGTTGACCAAACTGTGCTTTAGATATATATATATCATCATCATCGTTTAACGTCCGCTTTCCATGCTAGCATGGGTTGGACGATTTGACTGAGGACTGGTGAAACCGGATGGCAACACCAGGCTCCAGTCTGATTTGGCAGAGTTTCTACAGCTGGATGCCCTTCCTAACGCCAACCACTCAGAGAGTGTAGTGGGTGCTTTTACGTGTCACCCGCACGAAAACGGCCACGCTCGAAATGGTGTCTTTTATGTGCCACCCGCACAAGCCAGTCCAGGGGCACTGGCAACGATCTCGCTCGAAAATCCTACAGGAGCCAGTCAGGCGGTACTGGCAACGGCCACGCTCATATATATATATATATAGCTGTATGGTTAAGAAACTTGCTTTAGAACCTTGTGATCTCAGGTTCACTCTCACAACACAGAACCTTGTGCAAGTGTCTTCTACTGTAAGCCCTGACTGAACAAAGCCTTGTGAGTGCATTTGGCAAATGGAAACTGGAAGAAGCCTGTGATATATATATGTGTGTGTATATATTAAAATACAAATATATATATATCATAATCATCATTTAACATCCATTGTCCATGCTGGCTTGGGTTGGATGGTTTGACCAGGGCTGGTAAGCTGAGGGACTGCACCTCCAGTCTGGTTCGGCATGGTTTCTATGGCTGGATGCCCTTCCTAACAGCAACCACTTCGAGAGTGTAATGGGTGCTTTTATGTGTCACCTGCATGGGTGCCACCAGTATCTGCCATGGCTACAATTTGACTTGGCCTGATGGGTTTTCTTCTCAAGCATGGCATATTGCCAAAGGTCTCGGTCATTTGTCATTGCCTCCATGAGGCCAAATGCTCGAAAGGTAGTTTTTATGTGCCAGTGACATGGGTGCTAGTTACATGACACTGACATCGGCCACTATTACGATTATATATATATATATATATATATATATACATATACATATACATATACATACACACACACACACATATATATATATATATATATATATATATATA
>NC_068986.1:72857922-72860636 GCF_001194135.2 Octopus bimaculoides | reverse complement strand
CATATATACATAGGCACAGGAGTGGCTGTGTGGTAAGTAGCTTGCTTACCAACCACATGATTCCGGGTTCAGTCCCACTGCGTGGCACCTTGGGCAAGTGTCTTCTACTATAGCCTCGGGCCGACCAAAGCCTTGTGAGTGGATTTGGTAGACGGAAACTGAAAGAAGCCCGTCGTATATATGTATATATATGTGTGTGTGTGTTTGTGTGTCTGTGTTTGTCCCCATAGCATTGCTTGACAACTGATGCTGGTGTGTTTATGTTCGGCAAAAGAGACCGATAGAATAAGTACTAGGCTTATAAAGAATAAAGGCAGTGCTCCAGCATGGCTGCACCTTCACTGGATTAATCATTAAGCAAAATAAGCATGTGCTTAGGACATCAAGAGAAGCTGGGGTACCAAAGAAATGGTAAATGGTTTATGGTATAAAAGAAATAACTTTAAACTTGCTAAAATAATATTCAAAGTGGCTTATATTATCAGAAAAGTTCATGGTGCCATAGTCAGGTTTTGATCAAAGACTGCCATTAAAAATGTAGGAGAAAACTTCAAATATACCTAAAGTGAAAGTATAGGAAAATAAAACATTATTTTCTATCTTAATGTTAGTTTTGTTTCCCTTTGAAAAAGAAATATTTATTTACGGTTTACTATTGATTATATTTTGAATTACATATGTGTGGGGGACACCAAAAATTTTTAAGTGCTTAGGGCCTCTATGGGTCACATACATCACCGATACATAAGCTTGTGGTGACAAGGAAATATATCCACACATCATACATGTAAGGTAGAGATAGTAATGCTAGTTGTTAAGGGAGCAAGCATATTATGTATGCCTTTGACAGAGGTGGTGGGCATGGATAGGCATTAAAAAAGAGAGTAGAATGAGACAGATTTCACGCTCTTGTCCCTTAGTAAGATTATTGCTTAAAATTATTTATTCATTTAAGGTACACTAACACTTGAAAGAATGAAAATTATGCATATATTTGTATAATATACATACATATATGTGTGTGTGTATATGTATATACATGTGGTGATTGTGTGTGTGTACATATATATATATATATATATGTATATAACAATAATATAAGGGATAAAAATCCAAGTGGATTTTCATCGATGAGTTCATGAACCTTGGTTCTTTTCTCTAAAACTATATATTTATAGATGTATATATGAATGTATATGTGTGTATATATATATACATACATACATATATATGTATATGTATGTATGTATGTGTATACACACACACACACACACACATATATATATATATATAGAAAGAGAGAGAGGGAAAGAGAGACGCACATCAATGTGTTTACGTGTTTGTATCTGTTGGGTAATGTGTGACAGTTTTTTTCTCCGTTTTCTATCAAGTGTGATAAACAGCCAGAACGACAATAACACCTATTTTGACAGCAACAGCAACGATTGATTTGCAAGCAATTTTAACATAGAAAAGTTCGGTTTATTATTTACCTGAGGCTAGCTGAGATTGCCCTTGCGGTGTCTGCGAAAAATAATCCAAGTCCATATTTCTATTTCGGTAAATTGTATAAAGTGGACGAATCGAAAATCATGAAAAGAACGTTTGTTAATAAGTGCTTTTCTTGAAAACTCCTCATCGCGTTGGCACATGGCCTTTTATACAGAACTGATTACGAGGAAAGATATGACCTGCAGCGCTGATATTTCCTAAGCGCGTGTGACTAAAAATATCGCTCGGGTTATTAATGTTTACATAATCACTATTCTAGATCGATTGATGAGCGGATGATCACACTCGTAATTTCTTACTCGGATGTTCATTTGGCATAATTCCACGGACTTAACGATTTAATTTGCTACCTGTTGAGAGCTTAGTTGACATAAAGAAGAAAGTGCGTGTATATCATAGGCGGATTTGCTGCGACTGCTCAGTCAAGGATGGTGAAGCGGGTGAAGTTGATGAAGAAATCACTTTTTCGTTCGCAGAAAATAATTGGATTAGGAAAATATTTTTCTTAAATAGATGTTCATTTAGTTTTGCTTTCGTCTTTTTCGGCATCAATTAAATAAATAACAGGTATTGTACCTTGTACTTTACTTGTGGAAGACAACCATTGTATTACAATTTTATTTTACTTAAAGCTGTTACATATTTTGAAGGCGTATAAATAAATAAAAAAATAAATACGAATTGTACGAGTATTGCCCTGTGGTTAATACGGTTGCATTGTGCTCGTATGCACCAGGGTTCAGTCATATTGCATGGACACATAGACAAGTGTCTTCTACAACTATGTGTTAGTTACAATACCTTGTGAGTGGATCTGGTAGACGGAAACTGAAAGAAGTTCGCCGTGTGTGTGTGTGTGTGTGTGTGTGTGTATGTATACGTACGTGTGTTTGCATTATGTGTGCGTATGCATATATATGCATACGTATGTGTGTGTGTCTGTGTTTGTCTTCCACTACCACCACCAGTACTTGGCAACTGGCAACCAGCGGTTCGGCAACAAAGACTGAAAAAGTAAGTACCGGTTTAAAAATAATGTGTGTGTGTGTGTGAAAAATCAATATAAATAGAGAAAATTGGGTCAATATACAATTTAAGCTCCGGTCACGAAAACAACAAAAAACAAAGCCAGTCTACTAAGTGTAAAAAATGTGTAGAAAACAAAAATTTGCGCAAACGACCAGGGTGAGGTGGGGGGGGGG
>NC_068986.1:72843303-72857206 GCF_001194135.2 Octopus bimaculoides | reverse complement strand
GTGAATTTTCTGACAATTCTCTCTCCACCGCTTTGGAAAACATTTTCCCCTCAAATTTCTTTATAATCGTAATCTATGCCGTTTGAAAGGTGTTTCTGTAAAATTTCATCAAAAGATATCCATTTTCCTGAAAGTTAAGAGAGAAAAAATCGGATCATGTGAATTTTCCGAAAGTCCTCTCCCCCACCTCCACCCCCGTTCGTTTGTGCAAATTTTTTTTTTCATATTCGTTTTCTACACCTATTTTTATTTTATTACACCGATTAGATTGTTTGTTTTTTCGTTTTGATGACTGGGCGCTGAACTAGATCCTGAAAGTTATGAGGGGGAAAAAAACGAATCGTGTGAATTTTCCGAAATCCCCTCCTTCGGAAAAAAATTTCCCTCACAAATTTCTTTATAATCGTAATTTGTGCCATTTGAACTATATTTCTATAAAATTCCAGTAATATGTATCCATTTTCCTGAAAGTTAAGAGGGAAAAATCGACTCTTGTGAATTTTCCAAAAATCCTCTCCCCACCCGTTCGTTTGCACAAATTTTTCTACACATTTTTTTTACACCTATAGGCTGGGCTTTTTTGAAAAAGTTTTTGTGACCAGGGCTTAAACTGTATATTGACCAAGAAAGTCATGAGCTTTACAATTTAGAAAAGAGGCTACTCTGATAATTAAAGAAAGTTAATTAAAGGCAATAATTTCTTTATAAGTTAAGACTTCTTGGAATTAAAATTTTGTTGCTAAATAAAAGCCTTATTTGTTCAGCTGGACTTAACTAATTGATTTTTGTCATGATACAAACACATCAGATTGCTAAGTGCAAAACTATAGATAAAATCAACCTTTATCATTTCTCAAGAGAAAATTAAAAGATTACAAATACAGACTTCCTGGATTGGTGCAGAAAATGAATTCATCATCATTTAGTGTCTATTTTCCATGCCGGTATGAGTTAGACAGTTTAATTGGAACTGATGGGCCAGAGAGCTACATCAGGTTCCAGTCTGTTTTTTAGCTTGGTTTCTACAGTTGGATGCCCTTCCTAATGCCAACCACCTTACAGAGTGTAAAGGGTGCCTTTTATGTGTCACCGGCACTGGTGACTTTCACATGTGAATGACATGGGTGCCTTTTACATGTCCCCAGCATGGGTGCCTTTTATGTGTCACCACATAAATGAGTAAGATATTTCATATCAGCCTTTTAAAATGACCCATAACTGGATCTATCTAAAGACAAGAAGTCTAGGCTCACATTGATTTAACCCTTTAGCATTTAATCTGGCTATCCGGCCCATTCATTCTACCTATTTTATGTTCAAACTGGCCAGATCTGGCCTCTCACACCTACCCTATAATATCATTCTAAAAATAAATATTTGCATCATTGAAATTTTAAGGTTATAAGATGATTAATTCAAAACAATCATCATCATCATCATCGTCATTTAACGTCCGCTTTCCATGCTGCAATGGGTTGGATGGTTTGACTGAGGACTGGCAAGCTGGGAGGCTGCACCAGGCACAAATCTGATTTGGCATGGTTTCTACAGCTGGATGCCCTTCCTAATGCCAACCACTCCAAGAGTGTAGTGGGTGCTTTTTACATGTCACTGGCACAGGAGTCAGTCAGGCAGTACTGGCATCGACCATGCTCGAATGGTGCTTTTTACATGTCACTAGCATGGGTGCCAGTCAGGTAGCACTGGCATCGGCCACGACTATGATTTCACTTGGTTCAACAAGTCTTCAAAAGCACGGCATATTGCCTGACGATTGAAGGGTGCTTTTAAATGGGCCAGTTATGTGACACTGGCATCGGCCATGGCTACAATTTTACTTGGCTTACTGGGTCTTCTTAAGCACAGCATAGCTCCAAAGGTCTTGGTTGTTTGTCATTGCCTCTGTGAGGCCCAATGTTTGAAGTTTGTGCTTCACCACCCCATCCCTGGTCTTCCACTGTTAGGGTGTGACACTTCTTCACACAGTTGTCCTCATCCATATACATCACATGACCATACCAGCACAGTCGGCTCTTTTGCACACCACATCTGATGCTTCTTATGTCCAACTTTTCTCTCAGGGCGCTTACATTCTGTTGTGTATGCACACTTCCAGTGGAGCATACTAGCTTCATTTCTTTCAAGCCTACGCATGTCCTCAGCAGTCACAGCCCATGTTTCATTGCTGTGTAGCATGGCTGTTCATGCTCGGACATCATATAGTCTACCTTTCACTCTGTGTGAGAAGTCCTTCATTACCAGCAGAGATAGGAGCTCTCTGAACTTTGCCCAGGCTATTCTTATTCTAACACCTACACTCTCAGAGAATCCACTCCCACTACTGAAAACAATGTGAATAAACAAGCATTACATTTGACAGAGTAATCTAAATGTTAAAGGGTTAAAGGAAACTAACTTTTTCTAAGGGGCTACAAATGATCTAGGTCAATCATGGGCAGCTTATGGCCCACAAGGCGTTCTTAATGGCACACCTAATGAAAAATTACCTTGAATTTTTTTAGTAGTGTAGCCCTCCAGATGATGCACCATGTTTCATGAATATGGTGTTGCACTACTAGCTGAAGGGTAATGGTGTGTAGCCTGCTACTATAACTGCTGATAACAGTGTCTATAGTCAAACTCCATCCATCTAGCAGTAAATGCCAGAACTAGAGTAGGGTACCGTATAATTATTAAGTGTTTTACTTGTTTGCAGCATTGAATTTGAATTCCTTCTATGAGGGTGAAGAAGGCAATGGGAAATCATTCCAATGAATTCATTTGAAATTTTCCCAGAGTTTAATTTCTCTGAAACAGCCTCATTGAAAAATAAAAAAAATATTATAACAATTACAGTTACTTCTTTTATTTCAAATTGTCTTACTTATTTTTGAAGTACAAGGTTTACATTGTGGCTCCTCATCTAGTGCATTCACTCAGATTAATAATCTCTGCTTAATGGTTAATATCTAATCAAAACATGTCTTATCATTCACTAGTAATCTTTTGTTGCATGTATAATTGTTAGTAAGATCAAAAAATATATTTGACATCATTATCAACAGGACAATTATTATTACATAATTACCGATTTTAAATGAAATAGCCTCAAGCTTACTGAGAGATAGCAGTCATTTGTTTAATTTTTCAGAGAAGAATTATCTGGCACACACACACACACACACGCACGCACGCACACACGCACGCACGCACACACGCACGCACGCACACACACACACACACACATTGCAATTTTACTCACCAAGAAAAATGAATACTCTTCCATACCTCCCTTATATCAATATGTATAGACATACTCCTCACCTCAATTTCTTTCTCTGTTTATTATTACTAGCACACTGGGCAAAATGCTTAGTGGTATTTTGTCCATCTTTACATTCTGAGTTCAAATTCCAACTCAGGTCAACTTTGCCTTTCATCCTTTTGGGGTTGATGAAATAAGTACCAGTTCAACACTGGGGTTGATATAATTGATTTACCTCCTCCCCGCAAATTTCAGGCCTTATGCCTCTAGTATAGGGGTCAGTGAATCAGGGTAAATTACACTAAGTGGGGTAAAAATGAAATTCTTGGGGGTGATGAGGACTTATTAGACATAAGTAAAATTATATAAAAAACGTGTTCCTTGTTATGACAGATATTTTTCTTCTAGCATGAGGAGACAGTCAAAAAGTTGTTGCCATTTGAAACCACCTACCTTTACAAACAAGGATTTTCCACTTTAATGAACATAAAAATAAAGCAGAGAAATGAATCTGACCCTGAAGACTGTATCCAAATTGCTCTGGCATCAAAATGAAACATCATTTCTCCAAGATGAAACATCATTTCTCCAAAACCTGAAGTGAAAAAGTTTCTAGAAAAATCGTTTTGTTCCATAATGAGGATATTAATTTATTTTATCACATTTGTTTTATACTTCTTATATTTATAATTGTATTCTCCATATAAATAGATTCAATAAACCTTTTGAATTCAAAGAATATATGATTTTCTTCCTTTTGAATCAAGGGGGTAATGTTGATGTAAATAAGTATATCTTGGGGTAATTGGTTAAAAAAGTTCCCTGACCCCCTGCTCTAGTAGAAAGGACTATTATTATAACTATTATTGTCTTTTTATCATCATCTTCCTCACTCTCTTTTATGCCCCAGTCTCCCTTTTTTCAAGGTTCACTGGTGAAGCAGTATCTGTTTCCTAGTGAGTCCTGCTTGGCAAGCACAGCTAGTTAGTAGTATGAACACCCCAATTTCCTTCTTCCAACACCTTATCTTCCCAAGTAATGATCACATACCATCATTTGAGTCATGACCTCAACCCACCAATCTATTAACTCCAGCTCCCCATCTACTTCTAGGAATTCATACACTTCAAACAAACACACCAGTCTACAGCAAATTCCTGTCCCCTTCCTTTCTGTAACATTTGAAGAACCATGTTGGTGTGTAAGTCAACCAATCTTTTTCAACTGTAAATTTTGTCTCAAAAAATTCAACTTGTATACCGGAAAATACAGTAACAAAAATTTGCTGTAACCTCTGTTTGCTGAAATAAAATAAATCATTGAATTAATATTGTCTTCTATTCATTACATAATTACCTCTATATGTTTTTTATGTTTGCAACATTAAATATATTTAGTTTATTAATGACATAACTTGACTATGACATTCTGTCTTAATTACTTATGGCTATTATGAAGACAATAATTTTTTACAGTTATTTTTGATAATTACTAACAGAAAGTATTTATAATGTTTATTATTTCCAATTAATCATTTCTATGATGCAAACTTTCTTTCCTTCTTTCTTTCTTCCTTCCTTCCTTCTTTGCATGGTGAACATTGCATGCCTAAATTCAGATTTGTTTCTATTCTCATATATTCAACCTTGTTCACTTCCGTGACACCTTGACTATATCTAAAACAGCTTGGTAAAAGCAGTCATTGTTTAATACAACAGCAATATCAAAATTCATCACATTTTGAACTTTATACAACTGTAACAAGATATTTCCACAAACACAGCACTGTTTTTCTCTGAACATATACTTGTTCTCATTCTCTCAATTTCTGCAATCCCTGGTAATATTTCTAGTTATAGAATAGCTTCATTTCATTTTATTATTTTTGAAATTAAGTTCTTGTTGAGCCAAGGAAGACGTATCTAAGTAAGTCATCGGCAAACTGCTATCCATGGGACTTTCTGAATGGCACCTTCAATTTTTTAGTTTGCAGCCTGCCTGATGATGTGCCATGTCTCATGTGGCCTGTTTCACAAAAAACAAATTGCCAGTACCTGATCTTAGCAGTTGCCACAAACTGAAAAAAGCCCAGAGTTGAGCCAAAGAGAGAGCCTCAACATTGTCACTTGTCCTGCTAGAAATAACAACCTCATTGATCTCAAATAACCCCTTACTGTCTTAAAAAAGAATATTTTAATAATGGCTTGCTTGATATACAAAAGATAGGATAATAGCTGAAACATTTTTGATTATAGATTTACTTGATTCAGACTAATCTGAAACAATGATGACGATGTCTATGACAAAGGTGGCAATTATGATGACAATAAGAGCAGCAATTAAAGCTTTAGTTGTATTAGAGACCATTACAGAGGTGAATTGTGTAATGGATCCTTAGCTTCTTTTAAAGGAGTTGGTACATATTGATAGTGGAGGCGCAATGGCCCAGTGGTTAGGGCAGCGGACTCACGGTTGTAGGATCGCGGTTTCGATTCCCAGACCAAGCGTTGTGAGTGTTTATTGAGCGAAAACACCTAAAGCTCTACGAGGCTCCGGCAGGGGATGGTGGCAAACCCTGCTGTACTCTTTCACCACAACTTTCTCTCACTCTTACTTCCTGTTTCTGTTGTGCCTGTAATTCAAAGGGTCAGCCTTGTTACACTCTGTGTCACGCTAAATATCCCCAGAGAACTACGTTAAGAGCACACGTGTCTGTGGTGTGCTCAGCCACTTGCACGTTAATTTCACGAGCAGGCTGTTCCGTTGATCGGATCAACTGGAACCCACGACGTCGTAAGCGATGGAGTGCCAACACACAACACATATTGATAAATAAAGCAAAAAATAATTGGATTTATTTCATTTTATCTCAGGAAAACAATAACATGAATAATTTTATTGGGATTTTGACATAATTCTGCTGATAATGTTAATGATAATGATCTTGCTATACTGTAATAGTTTAATAAAATGTTGACAAAGATTTCCTGTCTCCTTTACTTTCTGAAATAATTAAAATTATATTAAATCATTGAAATAACATCGTCTTTAATTTAGTACATAATTATTTCCAATTATATTTTGTATATTCTTTTACTTGCTTCAGTCATGCTGGAGCATGTTCACGTTAGACAGATTAACAGTTAATGATGTAACTTGACCATATGACATCCTGCCTATTTATAAATTTTTATTATTTCATAAACAAGGCAGTAAGCTGGTACAATCATTAGCACACCAAACAAAATGCTTAGTGGCATTTCATGTGTCTACATTGAGTTCAAATTTTACCAAGGTTGACTTTGCCTTTTAGGGTCAATGTAATCAACTAGCCCTCTCTCACAAAATGTCAAGCCTTGTGCCTAAAGTAGAAAGGATTATTTCAAATGAATCCTTTAGCATTCAGATTATTAAATGTAATGCTTATTCATTCACATTGTTTTGAATTAATCATACACTATCTCATAGTTTTGAGATTTCAATGATGTGACTTTTTATTTTTAATATGAGTTTGTAGGGTAGGTGTGAGAGGCCAAATCTGCTCAGTTTGAACAGAAAACAGGCAGAATATTTGGACCAGATATGGCCAGTTTAAATGATAAAGGGTTAATCATTTATATGATGTAAACTTTCTTCTATATAAAGTAAACATTGAATGCTTAAATTCAGATTTATCTCTGTTCTTATATATCTAACAGTATTTGCTTCCCCAACATGTTCTTAAGTTACTAAAATGTAACTAGGATGAAGATGGATAAAGAAAGGGTATGTTTTGTTTTTTGTAGATTATAGAGAAAAGCACTGAGCTCCTGGCCTTCATGGACCTTTTTGAGTTATGTGGGTATTGACAAAGACTTGTATACTCTTTACTCTTTTACTTGTTTCAGTCATTTGACTGTGGCTATGCTGGAGCACCACCTTTAGTCGAGCAAATCGACCCTGGGACTTATTCTTTGTAAGTCTAGTACTTATTCTATCGGTCTCTTTTGCCGAACCGCTAAGTTATGGGGACATAAACACACCAGCATCGGTTGTCAAGCAATGCTAGGGGGGACAAACACAGACACACAAACATACACACACACATATATATATATACATATATACAACGGACTTCTTTCAGTTTCCATCTACCAAATCCACTCACAAGGCTTTGGTCGGCCCAAGGCTATAGTAGAAGACACTTGCCCTAGATGCCACGCAGTGGGACTGAACCTGGAACCATGTGGTTGGTAAGCAAGCTACTTACCACACAACCACTCCTGCGCCTATGTTGATAGTTGCAGGAAAAATATGAACAGGGAGGCAGTCCCACAGGAGAGACATTCTTAGAGAAAAAAATTGTATATGGCAGTTTGTGTGAGGATGACTGAAATAGAAGTAGACATACTAGTGACAAGAAGAAGAGACATGAGTGACTGAGTAAATGTGAAATGAGATTGGCCATATCTGAAGAGCAGTGGCCACTCTAGAAAAAGCAGGAAGAAGTAATAGTGTATTTCTTGGTCAGAGGCTGGAATGTCATGGTGAGCAACTTCATGCTAATCAGTTGAGTCTGATTTTATACATTTTCAACAAACAATTGTTTATTTATATACCTGTGCCACTCAACTGATTAGTATGAAGTTCTACACCAACACACACTCCAATTTCTGGCCAATAAATACACTTGAATGGCTAGCATCCTAGAGATCTGTGGGGTTTTTTGTGGTGGGGGAGGGGCTCAGATATATAAATGAAAAATTCTTAGTTGAAAAAATGTATAAATTCTGACCAACAACCATGCACAGAGCTCTAGGATGGGAGCCAGTATTCAGGTTCAATTTCTGTAAATGAGAGAGAGAGAGAGAGAGAGAGAGAAAGAGAGGACTTTAGTCTATTAGAGTTATGTCTTTAACAGGGGAAGAATTGAAACCAGTACTATAGACCAATACAGTTTTCAGTCGTATAAATGCTGCTGCTTAAAGCCATGACTTATACCTTCTGTGGTCTCTACTTAGAGCTATCACAAGTTAATAAGGCAATCTCTATATGGTTGTTAGACCTGCTAAACATAATGACAGTTTCATCAGTTTTAAGAGTAGCACTCATTATAATTAAGTAAAAAGACTTTTTAGACTATATCTGGTCAAGGTCAACCAGTTGGATCAATATGGTTAAAGCTGATGATAATGGAAGGAATAAGTACAAATGACATGAAAATTTTCAAAAAAAATCAATAAATTGTGTTTCTGTTAGTATCTTAATCAATATCTAACTTTTTTTTTTATTGTCATACACGAACTGTAGTGGACTTTATAATCTTTAAAGTCCATTTTTGGTCATTAAGAAAACTCATAAGATTTAATTTATTTTTTTCCTACTATTTTATCTTTTATCTTTTACTTGTTTCATGTGGCACTGCCTTGGAGGGTTTTAGTCGAACAAATCGACCCTAGGTCTTATTTTTTAATTTTTTAAAGCCTAATACTAATACTATCAGTCTCTTTTGCCAAACTACTAAGTTACAGGGATGTAAACACACCAACACCAGTTGTCAAGTAGTGGTGGGGAACAAACACAGGCACAAAGATACACAAACATAAATATGTACATATATATATACATACATAGACAGCCATAAAAACCCCGCCAACCCAGACACAGAAGTCTGGTGCAAGCTCCTGCCTGGCCAGCTCCTGTCAAACCATCCAACCCATACCAGCATGGAAGGTGGACGTTAAATGCTGATGATGTTGATGATGATATATACACACATATAATGGATTTCTTTCAGTTTCTATCTATGAAATCCACAAAACACCCCACAGACCTCTAGGATGCTAGCCTCACAAGGCTTTGGTCAGCCCAAGGCTACAGTAGGAGACACTTACCCAAGGTGCCATGCAATGAGACTTGAACCCAGAACCATGTGGTTGGGAAACAAGCTTCTTACCAAATGGCCATGCCTGTGCCTACTCATTCATTTCTTTTATATTTTTACATGTTTTACTCATAGCTGGAGCACCATGTTGAAGGGTTTAGTTGAACAAATTGACCACTGTAATTATTTTATGTCCATTACTTATTCAAGCAAGTTCTTGTTATTGAACTATCAAACAAGCCAACATTGTGGAGGCAAGCAACACACACACAAACAAGTTTCCATACAGTTTCTGCCTACCAAATTCACTCACAAGATATTGGCTAGCCTGGAGTTATAGTAGGAGGCACTTGTCCAAGTTGCTGCACAATGATACTGAACTCAAAATGACTATGAAAAGAACTTTTTAACTATACAGCCATTCCTGCACCTATTGATATACAAATTTATCTTTTATTTTTTTAAAGTACAACTATATCTTTCTTTCTAATTATTTAAACAGTTGTATAGTTTGCTAACACAGTAAAATATGAAACTGTTTACTTTTTATTTGTTTTAATAATGAATGACAAAGATGTGCTGGTGATTTAATTTAATTTTCCAAGCCTTAAGGTTAACCACACAAGCAAAAAATCTTTTTTTTTTATGATGTAAACCTTTATCAAAATAAGGATTATGAAAAGTAAAAAAAAAATCATTGAAATGTTTCTTATTGCGAATAAAAATACTTCACTAATACTCATCATTTGCTACTTTGTTTATGTAAGAGGAAGTTTTGAGCTAAGATATTTCACTGAAATGTTATCATCATCATCATCGTTTAACGTCCGCTTTCCATGCTAGCATGGGTTGTACGATTTGATTGAGGACTGGTGGACCGGTGGCTACACCAGGCTCCAATCTGATTTGGCAGAGTTTCTACAGCTGGATGCCCTTCCTAACGCCAACTACTTCGAGAGTGTAGTGGGTGCTTTTACGTGCCACCAGCACGAAGGCCAGTCAGGCAGTACTGGCAACGGCCATGCTCAAAATGGTGTGTTTTACATGCCACCTGCACAGGAGCCAGTCGAGTGGTACTGGCAACAATCTCGCTCGAATGTCTTTTCACGTGCCACTGGCACAAGTGCCAGGAAGGCGATGTTGGTAATGATCACGCTCAAATGGTGCTATTTACGTGCCACTGGCACGGAAGCCAGACAGCTGGTGCTCTGGCAACGATCACGCTCGGACGGTGCTCTTAGTGCTCCACTGGTACAGGTGCCATCATGATTTTGCTTTCGCTTGCTCCAACAGGTCTTCGCAAGCCGAGTTTAGTGTTCAATGAAAGAGACGTTATAAGTGGGATAAAATTAATGTTAAAAAAAATTCTCCTTGACGTTCATTTCTTGTAAATATTATGATCATATATACACATATTAAAAAATGTGAGCACATTTATATGATTAGTTGATGTTAGAAATAGCAACCATCTCCTTCAACTCAGTCAGAAAGAAACATCATGATGAGGAAAACAGAACCTTGACTAGGAACATATTCTGTGGAGAAGACAACTATGTAAATGTTGATATTGTACCATATATACCACTGAGTCCGCAGAACATGAAATAAAATATTTTTTTAAAAATGCTATTAGTTAAACAATATTAAAGATTATTTACTAAGCCTTCACTGAAGAAGAGAATCTAAATTTCAATAATTTACGCATTTAAAAAAAAAAATTATTAAGCCTACCTTTACTCATAACACCATTGTATTGTGTCTCTTGAGAAAGACATTACTAACAGGAATGGTGCACAGCTGTAAAAGAAGAACATGCTTTAACACAGGCAAATTTGCGAACTTAAAAAAATATTCCACTCTTAGGAGCAGGTAACATGGTTCTCAGATCGATCCCACTGCACAGTGCATTGGGTAAGCACTTCTATCACCTTGTGAATGGAATTTGGTTGATGGAAATTGCATGATAGATTATCACATATATCATCATCATTTAACGTCTGCTTTCCATGCTAGCATGGGTTAGACAATTAGATTGAGGACTGGTGAACCAGGTGGCTACATCAGGCTCCAATCTGATTTGGCAGAGTTTCTACAGCTGGATGCCCTTCCTAACGCCAACCACTCCGAGAGTGTAGTGGGTGGTTTTACATGCCATCGGCACGGAGGCCAGTCAGGCGGTACTGGTAATGGCCACCCTCAAAATGGTGTATTTTACGTGTCACCTGCACAGGAGCCAGTCGAGCGGCACTGGCAACGATCTCGCTCGAATGTCTTTCAACGTGCCACCGGCACAAGTGCCAGGATGGTGACACTGGTAACGATCGCACTCAAATGGTGCTATTTACGTGCCACCCTCACAGAAGTCAGACAGCTGCTCTGGCAACTATCACGCTTGAACAGTGCTCTTAGTGCTCCACTAGTACAGGTGCCATCACGATTTCGCTTTCGCTTGCCCCAACAGGTCTTCGTAAGCCGAGTTTAGTGTCCAATGAAAGAGACGTTGGCACGGGTGCAAGTCGTCGAATTTAGTTCGATTTCGATTTTGATTTCACTTGCCTCAACAGGTCTTCGCAAGTGGAGTTTAGTGTCCAATGGAGGAAAGTTATGCATAAGCGGGCTGGCTACATCCCTGGCAGAGGCCTTGGATTTTGATCTCACTCGGCTTGCTGGGTCTTCTCATGCACAGCATATTTCCAAAGGTCTCGGTCAGAAGTCATTGCCTCGAAATATATAAGGAAGGGCATCCAACAGCAGAAACCATACCACAACAGACAATTGGGGTCTGGACAGCGCTCCAGCTCATGTCAAACCATCCAACCCATGCCAGCATAGAAAGCACACATTAAATGATGATGATGATGATGAACCATGCACACACACACACACACAGATAATATATTCCAGGGAGTGACAAGTTCAAAAGAAGCTACATCTGGACACTTCAAATAAAATACTCAAAGATAAGTCTGAGAGTGTGTAAAATATTTAATCCATTATTTTGAGTCGATAATCTTCATTCTTGAAGAGTCATTAGCGGAAAAAAAATATTTTGTTAGACTAATATTTGAAGATTGAATATTACACACACACATCATTGTTTTACATTTGCGAGTTGAATGGTCAGTGCTGCTTTCCTAGATGGATTAGAGGAACACAGTTTGCTTGTCAGTTTCATTTTTGGCTTGGTTTCTACAGCTGAATAGCTTTCCTAACACTGATCCCTTTATATGGAACCAGCACTAGAGAAGTTGCTACATCTTTAACAAGACTAAAAGCTTCTCTCAATCTCATACTTAACAGAGTGTATTGGGTGCATTTTTCCTTGGCACCAGCAGTAGAGAAGTTATTTATGTCTTTGGCAAGATAAAGAGACCTCACTACCTTACACATATTAGAGTAAATTAGATGCATTTTATTGTGGTATCAGCACTAAAATGGATAGAGGTGAGTGATGGACAGCAAGAGATGGATAAATGAGGAGAGTGAATGATGGTGGGGAAAATTGCATGGAAATTTCCATTCAAATTATGAGATCAGATGAATGCACCTGTCATATAATTGATTGGAATAGGGGGCAAAATCGCCTGACATGTCAGGGCCTTTTTCTTGTTACTGAGATAGAGTTTTGAATTTCAAACATCACTACAAGACTATTCATTTTACATTATAGTACATTTCATATCTCAAACATTCTGACAGGATCTTACCACTTTATCAATCAAAGAATGCAGTTTACTTTTTCCAGCTTTTAGCTTTCCCATAAAATTTTGTTAAAAATCCTTGCATATGTTCAAAGTTTGATACCATGAACCAATTTCACTTTAACAAAACCTACGGTAGGGTTTTTTGCCTTGCTTCTCTGCTTCTTAGTCCTCTGTGTCTTTGTGACTCAACAAATATCTTCTGTATCTGTGCCTAAGCTCCAACTAGATAATATTAATGTTTAATTAAGTATTCCAGAGCCATTCTTGTTGTTTCATCTCAGCAGTATTTCCTAAAAGCCAACATTTTGAACTACTTGCTTCCTCACCATTACAATGTTTTCTGCTTGCAAGATCTTAATAAATGTAACTTTAAAACACACCCCTAACTTAACTTTCCCTACCTCCTTTCAGTTTTTGTAGATGTTACATCTTGGAAACACTCATATATACAAAATATACTCTCACACAATTAATATTACTGCTCTTTGTGAAATGTCTACTGGATCAACTCAGTTTTTTTACCTGTCTTTCTTTTATTTTCTCATTCATTCACCATCAAACTAACACTTCTTATTTTATTTGTTGACTGCATTGTTATTATATGTTTGAATATATTCTTCTTTACACTAACACAGTCAGCTCTGCAAGCATCCACACCTACTGGATTATCAAACTGAATTACATCAGAGCTTTTTTATTGCATTATATATGCATGTATGCATTACTGGGTTTTATTTCACTGCATGGCATCTTGTGCATATATCATTTACTATAGCCCTATGTTGATCTATATTTTGTGAGTGAAATTGGGTAACTAGAAGGTATATAGAAGCCTATCAGTTGGATTGTATCTGCAATTCAAAAAGGACCAGCTTTGTCACATGCTGCATCACTCTGGCTCTATCTGAAAATTACATTAAAGGTACATTTTGAATGATAGAGACCCACTATCTCTCTCATATATATATATATATATATATATATATATATATATATAAATAATTGCAGCATGGAAGATGTTTATAAGCCATTTAAGAACACACAAAACCCATCAGATTCACTTCAACATTT
>NC_068986.1:72839386-72842975 GCF_001194135.2 Octopus bimaculoides | reverse complement strand
ATATATCATCGTTTAACGTCCACTTTCCATGCTGGCATCGGTTGGAAGGTTTGACTGAGGGCTGGCAAGCCAGAAGGCTGCACCAGGCTCCAATCCAATCTAACAAAGTTTCTACAGATGGATGCCCTTCCTAACACCAACCACTCCAAGAGTGTAGTGGGTGCTTTTTATGTGCCACCAGCATGAGGGCCAGTCAGGTGATATTGACATCAACCACACTTGAATGGTGCTTTTTACGTGCCACCACACCAGCACGGGAGCCTGTCACCACCAGCATGGGAGCCATATATACAGATATATATATGTACACACACACACGTTCCAGTCTGACTTGGCTTGGTTTGTACAGTTGGATGCCCTTCCTAACACCAATCACTTTACAGTGCATGCTGGATGCTTTTATCATGGCACTGGCACAACTGTTTTTTACGAGGCACTTGTATAGGACTCTTGTAAGCCAATCCTCTTCACCAGAGGATGCTACCTTAACATTTCTGCTGTGGAGAATGGGTTTTCTTGAGTACAGCAAGGTGCCAGGTAGCAGCACCGAGCAGTGTTTAGGCATAAGCAAACTTTAGGATAATTAAAATATGTTTGTGACATATTGGTATGTCACAAACATATTTTTTGGTAACTCAAATTCACTGCAGTTATCATGTCTGTGAATCTGATAAGAGGCAGCACTGGGCAGATATGATGTTTTTACACCTTTTGTTACCATAAGAGAGATTTTTTCCTCCACGGTAATTGTAGTGAATTTACCATTAGAAGTAGAAATATGTCACAAACATACATTAACTAACCTAAAGTTTATCTATCTATCTACCTACTTACTTAACTATCTATCTACCTCTCTATATATATTATTTTATTTTATATCAGTGACGCCCAGACAACTGTTTACTTGTAAACTATTTCACTTATTTCATGATGAGTTGATGTTGATATCTGCTCAAAGCTTCCAGTGGGTTGGTTGATTATACAAATTTATATCTTCGTAACACCCGACACAAGTTGTCGATATATATATTTTGTAAAGTTAGCTTGACTAAGTAAATGAGAGTAATTTGTTCCTCAAAGCCACACACTGTTAGTGTTCAAGACCATGATCAACTAATTACTGGTTTAATTTATACCTAAATGAAATTGACAATAATTGATTTATTAAAGAAGTAATTGCACTGATCTCAGAACTATCACATCAACATCATCATCATCATCATCGTTTAACGTCTGCTTTCCATGCTAGCATGGGTTGGACGATTTGACTGAGGACTGGTGAACCAAATGGATGCACCAGGCTCCAATCTGATCTGGCAGAGTTTCTACAGCTGAATGCCCTTCCTAACGCCAACCACTCCGAGAATGTAGTGCGTGCTTTTATGTGCAACCGGCATGAGGGCCAGTCAGGCAGTACTGGCTATCAAATACAATAATAGCATACAAGCTACAATAGTTATCTTTAGCTAATACTACTGAGCTGTATGCTGAGAGACAGTAGTAGCAAAAGCTTTATTACATATGTACAGATGGATGATTTGGGCTTTGTTTTGAAAATATGGGTGATCTAAGCTATCAGACATTTGACAAGATGTTAACATTGGCAGTGATATAAATATTAATGTCTTTATGTTGAGTTATAAACAAAAACAACTTTGCATTAAACTGGAGGATTACTGAATACATTTTGTGGAGTACACGCTTATTATACTATTACATGAAGAGTGATGACAGTGACTTCGATGTTTCGTCCTGCTAGCTTTCCAATGAAGGCTGCCAAGCCATAACTTCAAAGTCACAGTCACCACTCTTCATGTAAAAGTATTATATACATACATACATATATATATATATATATATATATATATATATATATATATATACATATGGTATATGCAAAGGAAAAATTCAAATGCATATCAAGGTTGGAGAAAGAACAATATCTTAAAGTGTTAACTCAGATTCAGAAATTTTGTAATATCAGCAACTGTGAAATATAGTTTTGTAGTGTAACATTTTCAAAACAAAATATTTCAGTTCCATTCATTAATTTATCTAGTTACATTAAATATAGTGATTATAATGTCTTTGTATGTCTAAGAGCATTTAATAGACTCAAATTTAAATGCACCAAAATGTTTCTTAATATATAGATTATCACTGAAAGTGATTCATTGTTACATACCAATAATAGGAAGAACGGTATCATGATGAACAGAGAGAGAGAGAAATTAGTAATATATATTATCCTTATCACCATTATCAGTCTCGTTAATCAAGATTAAATGCATTTTTATATATATAAAAAAAAACATATAATTGCTTTTCACATGATATTGGTAACAGTAATTTTATTGCCAGAGACAAGACTAGAGGGTTCTGTTCAAAAGAGTCCCAAAAAGATGAAATGGTAGAGACACATACACACACTCAGTTTTCCTTTCCAGTCTATAAACATCCATAGTGTGTTTGAATAATCTGTTGTGTTACTGCCAAGTCATCTGGGTATTTAGTCATTGTTTGTTCATTAGGAAAATAGTAATTATCACAGAACTTTTGAAAATAACGCCCTGTTTCATTGTGCTGAATCATTTCTCCATGGTCAGGCATACAAAGGTTCTCTGTGTAATAAGAAAGATATCAATATTAGGTTTTAACACCTTTCACAAATAAATAAATAAATAAAAGAGGAACTAATAATAATATACTAATTTTTTGGAAATAGGTATTTTTTTTTAACCTTTTAGCATTCACATTGTTTTGAATTACTCATGCATTATTTTGTAGCTTCAAGATTTTGATGATGTAGTTGTATATTTTAGGAATAACATTGTAGGGTAGGTGTGAGAAGCTGGAGTTGGATAGTTTGAGCATATAGCAGGTAGAATTTTTGGGCCAGATATGGCTGACTTAAATGCTAAAATATTAGACAAGTTGAATGTGATTAATTTTATAACAATTCAAGTCAACTTTTTAAAAATTTAAGATAGATTTTTTTTTTTTTACAAAACAGAAAAAAGATATTTTCAGTGGAAAGGAAATGAGAAGTTGTATTGTTCATATCTAAAAAAATACATAAGAGAAATGGTTTGAATTGGAAATTGGAACTGGCTGTAGATCCAGTTCATTTACGACTTCATGTTTTCTCTAGACTTGCTATAGAAACCGATATTAAATAGTCAATCTATTCAAATTTCATTGTTAAGAAAATTACTATTTACAAACACTAGATTAGATTTACTTAGTATTTTCATACAACAGATTATGTTTACTTACAATTAGTATTTACATACAATACTTTAGCTTTACCACTCATTGCTATTTGCATACTGTACTTTCACCTATAATCACTATTTATATACATTATCATACTTTCACTTACAATTACTGTTTACATACATTATCATACTTATTAGACTAATTTAGTTTTACCTGTAATTAGTATTTACACACACTACCTTTATTTCATATTTAAAATTTTTGTCATTTTGGTCAGCATCATCATCATTACTACTACTACTACTACTACTACTACTATTATTATTATTATTATTATTATTAAGGTGGTAAGCTGGCAGAATCATTAGCA
>NC_068986.1:72833679-72839376 GCF_001194135.2 Octopus bimaculoides | reverse complement strand
TATTATTATTATTATTATTAAGGTGGTAAGCTGGCAGAATCATTAGCATGCTGGACAAAATGCTTAGTGACATTTTGTCTGTCTTTACATTCTGAGTTCAAATTCTGCCAAGGTTAACATGACCTTTCATCCTTTCATGGTTGACCAAAAAAAGTACTAGTCAAGCATTGAGGTTGATGGAATTGACTAACCTCATCTCCTCAAATATTTCAGGCCTTGTGCTTATAGTACATAAAGGATTATTACTATTATTATTTCCAGTTCACTTCTCAGAGCTCTCAGTCTTACTTGCTCCAGTTAATTTTGTAAGAGCAGACAGCAACCAGTTATCAAAGGTCTCACCAGGTCTCTTTTCATGATACTTAACACCCATGTAACAATCTCAAAATCCTCACTGTCTCCAATAGAGCAGTTTTATTGTTATTATTGTTAAGGTGGTGAGCTAGCAGAAATATCAGCATGCTGGGAAAAATGCTTAGTAGCATTTCATCCATTTTTACATTCTGAGTTCTAATTCCACTGAGGATGAGTTTGTTTTTCATCCATTCAAGTCAAGTACTGGGGTTGATGAAACTGACTTCCTCCACCCCTCAAAAACTGCTGGCCCTATGCCAAATTTTGAGACTATTATTATTCAGCTGAGCTGAAGGTAACTAACATCAATTTCAGTACTATTGTGTAGCTACTGAGTATAAAAGATTTAGTGAAACTGAAAATGAGCAAGATTATTATGAAGGACATTACTAATGAGCGTTACCTTGAGCTGCATATCTGTTGCTTCCATCATTGACCAGAACATCATAGAAAGGTTGGTTCCTTTGGTTTTGAAGTCGGTCAACATCCATTCCAAGAATCCATTCTTGAGATGCCATACATTTTTTATCCCAACCAGTTATTACACACATGTAGTCATATCTGGAAATAGGGAGTAAAAAGAAAACAAGGATAAACAGTGCTCTATTGTAGATGGAGTATTAACAATTTACTGTTGGGGGGTGGGGAGTGACTGAATGATGAGAGAGAGAGAGAGAGAGAGAGAATGACAAGAGGTGTAAGTAGGTTAAATATTAACCTCTTATGTTTCATGATTAATCCAACTGAAAATTCCACTTCCTGGTTGTCTGCTCTTCGTCTTGGGACAAGGGCTTCCTGTAAATAATTAAATGAATACTTAAGTTTTGTATACACACAGAAACTCACACACACATATACATACATGTGAAACTTTTTATGCTGATGTTTGTTTGGAAACACACATGTGTTATATGTTGTAGACTCTGTTCTATCATAAGTACATGCATGTGATGTTTTTGTTTTTTTTATGTCTTGTAATTTCTGGGAAGCATTTAAATACACATTTTTGGTACTGTGGACATTGTTGAATTGAATGGTACCTCTTGGTGTCAGAACCATAATGATTTCCAGCAGAGCAACGTTCAGTATGTCAACCATTAGTTAATTTATTTAAAGTCATGCCACTGGTTCATTTGAGTTATATCCCTTAGCTCATGTCAACGCTTTTCAATTTGTCAGTAGGAGAGTTTAACTGAAAGGAAAGATTAAAAGTTGAGCCATCCTTCACATGATTTACTTCACTACAATGCAGCCCTACAGCAAAGTATACAATAATCTCATTGTCTGCTCATTGCAATAATTATTGTTTAGATTTTAGGTATTTGTTAATTCTTTGGAGGAGGCGCAATGGCCCAGTGATTAGAGCAGCGGACTTGCGGTCATAGGATCGTGGTTTCAATTCCCAGACCAGGCGTTGTGAGTGTTTATTGAACGAAAACACCTAAAGCTCCACGAGGTTCCGGCAGGGGATGGTGGCGAACACTGCTGTTCTCTTTCATCACAACTTTCCCTCACTCTTACTTCCTGTTTCTGTTGTGCCTGTAATTCAAAGGGTCAGCCTTGTCACACTGTGTCATGCTGAATATCATCGAGAACTACGTTAAGGGTATACGTGTCTGTAGAGTGCTCAGCCACTTGCACGTTAATTTCACGAGCAGGCTGTTCAGTTGATCGGATCAACTGGAACCCTCGACGTCGTAAGCGATGGAGTGCCAACAGCAACAATTCTTTGGTAACAAGTAAAGTTTTTATTTTAAATAATTAGTTCAAAAAGAAGGGCAATGGCAGGACTTTTGTAGGTAGATCCAGAGTGATCGATGTTTAGTTTGAAAAAAATGTAACAGTATTAAAGTATTTCTTTCATATTTGTTGTAGTCATATCTTTATGATGTTGAAGGAAACTATGTTATTGTGTCTATTGTAGGATGATATTTTTGAAGTTTCTAATCATGAAAATAAAACTGAAGTATAAAAGTTGCATGTGGATGATGGGTTAAGTTGCGTGTGTGAAGGGTTAAGTTGAAATGAAGGGTAGGTATGGCTTGTGTGGAAGAGTGTGTAACAACAAAATTATTTCATAGAGAGAAGACTGTTGAATTTGGAGTAAATCTGAGTAGACTGAACAAGAGATTAGAGCTATGCTATTGGTACAATAGAAAGACCTAACAGAAAATTTCTATTACAAGTGATGGGAAATGGATGGAACTCATTCAATAATCAAATTAAGAGGAAGTTATTATGTCGGATATGGTTTAAAACTTTGCTGATGTTAAATGTAGAAGTTTATTAGGATGAGAGAAGACTGTCATATGAGTTAAGGGAACTGTAATGATGGTAACTGGTGAGGAGAGAGAGACTGAATCTGATGGAGAAGGTGATGAGTAATGACTTAAGTTAGCAAAGTTGCTGGTTAATCACTGAAGGTGATTAAGACAATTGTTTTAGATTGATGCTATTTTCTTTTTCATGTTGGAAGTGAATGAAATTAGAGACATAGTTGACAAGGGAAGTTACTCTTCATGGGAATAGGACATACTGTTGTTTCCATAGAGATAGATTTCTGTAGAGAGAGAAAGACAGAAAAGTTTGGTGAGGATAGGAGTTTATAAAAGGTGAATTATTCAAACCAGAGAGATCATCAGAGACTGTTTAGCCAAGCACTTATATTTTGAATTCATACAAACTGAAAGACATTGTTAGACAAATGTAATATGTACAAACATTTTATCCCTAGCATAAAACATGTCTTTGAATAACACAATTCATCAACTCTTCCTTATTGTACTGTTTGGTTCCTTATTACGTGGATTCAGTTTGCTGAATGTTTTTGTCTATTTTATAAGTAGTCCTCCTGAAGTAAAGCTATACTCATAGCTTTCATGTATGCAAACATCCATTTTTCATTTTTTGCTAGCCCATTCATTCCTCATGAGCTTTATAGGTACAGGTATGGCTGTGTGGTAAGAAGTTTGCTTCCCAACCACAAGATTCTGGGTTCAATCCCACTGCATGGCACCTTGGGCAAGTGTCTTCTACTATAGCCTGGAGCCTACAAAAGACTGTGAATGGATTTGGTAGATGGAAACTGAATGAAGCCTGCCACAACTTGACAACTGGTATTGGTTTGTTTACATCCCTGTAACTTAACGGTTCAGCAAAAGAGACTGATAGAATAAGTACCAGGTTTATAAAAAAATTACTTGGATCAATTTGTTTGACTAAATCCTTCAAGGTAGTGCCCCAGCATGACCACAGTCAAAAGAAAAAAGATAATAGATTCCATTAAGTCCACAGCTAATAAATGGTGACAGCTACCAAATATTCCAGCTGTCACACTAAAATCTTAAGTATTTTCTTTAATTATCTTCAGTATTTCCTTTAATTACTCAAACAAATTATATCCAAACTCAACTCTTCTCACTACATCTAGTCACATTCAACTATACCAAAATCTTTGAATTCTGCATATTAATGAAACAAATTCACAATATTATATCATGATTATGTGAGCAACAAGCACTTCAAAATATTACAGTGCATATAAATGATTGGCCAAACAAACACTGATAACCTCTCATGTAAATTCCACATTCACTCACAGCTAAGATTACATTACAAATGTTAGGGTTGGACCAGGACGAAAACTATTTCAGTTTTAACTCTTTGTAAACTTCAAATAGTTGTTCTGGTCATCTAACTGCACAAGTCCTAAAAAGGCCATGAAAATAATCTCTCCTTATATTTACAAATATAAAGAGAGCAATAGATGTATTAAAAACACATTGTTACAACATTTAGGCTACAGCAATATAACTAAAGAAGAATATTATATGTCTCTATAAATATGATGAAGGTGAAGCAAAAGGGAACATAGTCTAAAATGAGAAAAGAGAATGTGTAGGTTAAACAGGAATTTATCTTAGAAAAACAAATCAACACCTACTTCTAAGTAAATAAAATGTCTAATTTTTATGTTATTTTCAACTAATGTTTATATTTCCCTATAATTTATGATAAAAACGAAAATGAGAAACTAACTGGTTTAGATTCGCCATCTTTTGCAAGTTCTTCTTCAATACGGTGAATAAGTCTCTTGCCAAGACACTGGAATCTTTGAACTTCAGAGCACAAAAGTCTTTGGGCACTAATCAACACCTTCAAATACAGAAATCAGGCAAGAAGTGAAAATAGAATTTCTTAGAAAAAAAATAGATACATGAATAATTTTACAAATAAATAAATATTTCATACTAAAAAGAGGGGGAAAATAATCATTGTTATACAGGTTTCTTTTTATATAAATATTATTTTGTGATTTTTCACAACAGCTTTTAATATAGTAGATGGTGCTATCAATTAAAATATATTAGCATAATCTCATTTTTTTACACTCATTAAAAAATTCTATACCTTCTCTCAAAAAGATCAAATAAGAAAATATATTAAATCTTCTCTCACCCACACACAATGATATAAAACATAAATATTTGACTGTAACGACGCAAAAAATGTAACAACTATTAACACTGGACAATAAACTGTGAGCTTATACTAAATAACAAATAAAATCACCATTATAGGAGCTAAAACAAGGAATAAAAATAATCTGGTCGTTTTATGAAATAAAAACTCAACATCCAATTACAGAATCTGTTTTAAATGTTCTCACAGTAGCTGTAATTACATCACATTTTCTTGATAAGCAAATAGTGAGTTAAAGAACAAAATTTTTGAATATAAAGTAAAAGAAAAAAATAAACTTAACCAAAGTTTAATACATTTGTTAGTTTTCTATTGCTGTTGTGTTAAAAACTTAGAAATAATCTGCAGTAAAACTCAAATAACAAATTGTACCTACCTGTTCTAAATTAACATTAGCACTAACATTATATTCTACCCAGACAGCCAGCATATCCAGATCTTCAGGGTCTAATAAAATAGCCAGCTTCATGTAATTACGTACCATCAACTGACCCTCTGCAATACGACCCACCCTCAACAGCTTTGTTGCAATGTTGTGAAACCACTATAAGAAAATAAAATTTTTAAAACAGTAAAAACAAAAAAAAAAACAAAGTATTAATTGAGACAAAATTGTTTGAACGTCTAGCAGGAAAACATGAAGTTTGACTAAAAAGAAAAAAGAAAAAAAAAAAGAATGAATTTAATGAAGAGAAGGTAGGAGAGTAGATGGATGCTTAACAGAAACAATTTCTCTAAGCTCATTTGTCTATGTCATTCATGCACATTAACATTTCACACCAAACAGAGCATGTTGCTTCATTTTTTTACTAGCTTTCACAAATTTTCATATATATATATATATATATATATATATATATA
>NC_068986.1:72832652-72833570 GCF_001194135.2 Octopus bimaculoides | reverse complement strand
ATATATATGTCGTTGTATCTCAGGAAGGTCATTATTGAATAATTAATCAAAAAATTGATTAGCTAAACTGGTTAGTTGTATTTATTATTGGTATGACGACTCTTGTGAGATACAACAAAATATGTTTCAACACACGTTCACATCAAGAATCTTGCAAACTAAATACAAAAACGAAATGTGTGTGTGTGTTGTGTGTGAGTAGATCTGCCCTCCACAGCAGAATTGTTGGTCAAAAAAGTTCATTTCTCTCATGCTCAGTTGTAATCAACAGTCAGGAAAGAGATGGATTACCATTACATGAAGATGGAACATTCAGCGGTTAAACCAATAATACACTATCATTTGTGAGATTTAATCAATCTGCATTTGCATATTTTTGGAGACTTAATTAGATTGGGATAATTTAAGCTGGAAAATACTTACTCTTCTGGGAGGAATGACAACCTCTTCGTTGTGTAAATGATAGCATTGTGTTTCACTAAGGAACCGTCCACTTTCATTTGTGTTTAAATAGGTATACTGTTTATAACTGGCTTGTTCACTGAAAGACAAATTGGGGTGCAGTTCAAATAACTGAAGCAAAAGGTAAATATAATTGTAAATTATAAATAATTATCACTTAGTAGGTAAAGAAATAAGGTTGTGAAAATGGCAGTGTGTCTTTATCATTTTTGTGCTCATTGCATTCTTTCATTGTTTAACAATCTTTTATTTCTTTATTTGTTTCAGTCATTAGACAGTGGCCATGAGGGAGCACTGCCTCGAAGAGCTTTTAGTTGAATGAATCGACCCCAGTACTTATTTTTTTTTTTTGTTAAGCCTGGAGCTTACTCTATCACCTCTTTTTGCCAAATTGCTAAGTTATGGGGATATAAACACCATCATTGGTTGTCAAGCAATGGTGGGGAACCAGTGGTG
>NC_068986.1:72760418-72832536 GCF_001194135.2 Octopus bimaculoides | reverse complement strand
TATATATATATATATATCAGATTATCTGCATTTTTCTATATTCTACAGTTAAAATTCTGCTGATGCAAGACATTGAGAAAAAGGATGAGAACAACAATGTTGGTGGACACCTACTTGGGCTTCAAATTTCAAATTGATAATTTTGGTTTAAATTCTGATATCTCAATACTTATTCCTCTTATGGAATATGGCATATATAGAACATTATTTAAAAAAGAAAACACAATTCAATTCTCAGTATGAACCATCATATTTGCCTATATATACCTAATAGACTTCTTTCAGTTTTTTCTACCAAATTCACTCACAAGGCTTTGGTCAGTTGAAGACTATAGCAACGACAGAGGTAGTATTAATACCGAGAGGTAATATGTATGCCCACTTAAATGTGGATGTCCTATTACAACATACTATACTGCAGTAGTTACCATGCAAGAAACTCTAATATTGGCTTTTGGTGCAAAATGCATTCTTGTTTATATTGCACCCACTCTACAGATTTAATTACTTTTCAATATAAAAGTGAAGCCATTTGAAAGGTACTCACTTTGGATGTTCTTGCCAACGAAGAAGTTGCATGAAAGGCGGAATTGGTTCTAAGAGGACTCCAAGTCTTCGAGCTACACTCTGATAAATCACAGTTACTATCCAACGTAGACAACGTTTACTAATTAAAACCTGTAAAATTACAAATCTATTATCAGTTTGTTTTTTATAAACTATGGCAAAAAGAAAATAATTTGCTTTGAAATATAAATTCATAAAGCACAATTAAACAATTAAATTATTGTTGTAATTCAGTTTTAATCAAGTTGTCCCTAGTCATTCTCATTTCATTTCAATTTACAAAAATATTGATTTCTAACATAGGAACATGTTTGAATTGAAGGAGAGTGGTAAAGTCCATTGCATTGACCCCAGTACATGAATGGTATTGATTTTTATCAACTCGAAAATGAGGAAAGGCAAAGTTGATCCAAATGGGATTTGAGTATAAGGGGATATAACTAAATACCACAGAGCATTTTGTTCATTGCTCTCCTGATTTCCAAACCATTACCTTTCATTTTGCAAAAAAAAAAAAAAAATTAATTAAAAAAAATTCAAAAACATACCTTGTTGATATTCAGAAGATCCATTGAAGAATATTCTTCGGCATGGAATCTGTGTTTCTTGTACAAAATATTATTCATAGCAATAAGTATATCACGAGTATCTGTAGGATTCCACAGATTGGTATCAATAGCTGCCGTATAGAAAGCATACAAACTGACATTAATCCTTCTCTATGTGTTAGAGCTCTTAGTTACACAACAGGCGTGAGATTAAAATATTGTATTACTGAACATAAAATGCTGTTTTCTGCCTCCAGGCTAAACATTCTTTCCTGTTTCTTTCAGTCTATTTAGCTGGTAACAAATAATGCTCCTACTTGAGAAGTTAGAAGAAAAGGAATCCGGTTGCAAAAAATGTTCTTCAACAATAAACAGATGTCCAAATTTATAAAACTATCCCAATCTTTGATAAATGGATGTACACATGCACATACACACACAACCACTCGTAATTTGTTTTGTCTCTATGGAGTATGCTGAGGTAAGTTACCTGGTAAAATTATTCTTATTTAAGCTACTGACCAGAGAAAGAAAAAAAAATTACAGGTAAAATGAATAATGAAGCAAAATGGCTTAATCAGGAATTTAAATTACATTGCACACTTAGTGAAAGGCAGTCTACTTGACAAAATTGTTAAAAGCACTGGACAAAATCAGAAGTTGTATTTCTTCTGGCTTTTTATGTTCTGAATTCAAATTTTGCTGAGGTTGACATTACTTTTCATTTCGTCGAGGTCAAAATCAGATAGAGAGTGCAAGAGAGACAACTGTGCTGGTTTGCTCATGTGATGGTATAGATGAGGACAGCTGCATAAACTTGGCAACCAAGGCAGCCTTTCTAATGAATATTAATTAGCACATCTAACCTGGATGTGTTGTTTATAACACCGTAGACTGTGGTAAACAATGCAAAAAAGTAGCAAAATACTATCAGCTGACTAAATTTTGTCAGCACACACATATGGCACTACTGTATTATGTGATTTCACTGTATTGTGTCAGGTTGAATGTACTAATTAATATTTGTCACAAAACCTGCTTCTGTCGCTAATAGCTGATTTATACAGAGCCTGCCAGCTTTTCCAGCATCACTGGGCTCCTTCATTGGACACTACCTCGACTTGTGAAGACCTGTTGGGGCAAGCAAAAGCGAAATCGTGATGGTACCTGTGCCCAACGTCGCCTTCCTGGCACTTGTGCTGGTGGCACGTGTAAAGACATTCGAGCGAGATCGTTGCCAGTGCCGCTGGACTGGCTCCTGTGCAGGTGGCACGTAAAAAACACCATTTTGAGTGTGGCCTTGCCAGTATCACGTGACTGGCCCTCGTGCCGGTGGCACGTAAAAGCACCCACTACACTCTCGGAGTGGTTGGCATTAGGATGGGCATCCAGCTGTAGAAACCCTGCCAGATCAGATTGGAGCCTGGTACAGCCATCCGGTTCACCAGTCCTCAGTCAAATCGTCCAACCCATTCTAGCATGGAAAGCGGATGTTAAACGATCATGATGATGATCCTGAGGTTAATAGTGATATAGTACTATTTTATATTTTCCTTTTCTTCATAAATATCAAAAATCATTGACGAAAATTACAGCAACTGTAAAGTGTAATATAACTTACTATCATAAAGGTCTTCTTTAACAAGTGTAGGATGATCTGGGCGAAATTTTGCCAGTTCCTTTTTAACTTCATATGCAAGTGTATCTAGTTTTTGTAATATGTCTTCAATATTTGTTGTTTCCAAAAAACAATGCCAGTTATGCATATAAATTGTACCTGCAAAAGAATAGAGCAAGACAGTTAGATCTCTATCAGCAGATAGAACTTTTCAAAGAGATTTTCGATATAAGACTATTCGAATTTAAATGAGCAGCTGTTTGAAAACCAAAGTAGATAAAAGTTTATGAAACATTTATCCAGTTTCATTCAACTTCATGTTAGAGAACATCCATATTGTCTTAGCAGATTTTTCCTGTTGCTGTTGATTTGCAGTTATTCAAGAAAAATAGTAACCATGTCGATCTCTTGGATGGACTGTGAAAGCTATGGGCACAACCTCTTTTATCAGAATAAAGCAACAATAAAAATGATGATGACAACGAAAATATAAAAGATGTGGAACAACAACAGTGGGTAGATCAAATCCTAAATTATACTGCATAACATGATTTTTGTCCTTGGGTAGCAACTGTTATTTCCTATTTGCTTACCTTAGAAAGTATGAAAAATGGCTAATATTTCCTTCAAACTTTGCTTTTGTTACTTTTATTCAAACGCCACAGAATCCTTCTCAATACATGGCTATGATACTCCCCCACTACTCCTGCTCATGATCAGAGATGCACATATTGTCAGCCTGTAAGAGACATGCTCAAATGGTTAAGGTCAAGCAACTGACAAGCAAATCTGTGGTATTGAGCTGAATGTTTGCAATAACAATATTTCTGCTTCAGCAACTCAGTGCTGAATCTGTGTGAAATATAATGGAAAATAGGTCAGTTTGAAAACATTGATGTGCAGGTCACAAAAGCAAAGTTTGAAGGGAATAGTAGTCATTTCCTTTTATTTCTAGATAGAAGTAAATAGGAAATAACACTTACTGACTAAAGACAAAAAAAAAAAAAAAAAAAAAAAAAAAAAAAAAATTGTTACACAGTGTTATTGGTTACCAGGAGTGTACAAGGCACCAGCTTGTGTACAACAAAAACAACTACTACTTACCAATTTCCAGTTTCTGTTCATTAATAGGCAGTGATAAATAACTATGCCAAGCTTTAGATAAACTGTGATGCTGAATGTGCTGCAATGTCTTACCAGCATAGTATTTCTTTGTTAAGTTTTCTCTGTAGAAAGCAGAAAAATAAATTGCACAGAAATCCAGTGGATTCATATTTGACATTCAAAATGTTAAATTGTTACAGATTTGGGTTTAGCCACATAATGACTTTAAATATAACAGAGACAACATCGTATAAAAGAGTAAGAAATATCAGTTCAACTAGATTAAGCAACTTAATTACTAAAGTGAAGACTGGTAGTTTATAATGCTTGTAAAAGTGAAATGACTGTAGGGTTCTAGATACCAGTGGATCAGACATGTGGAAGGTAGGATATTATTTGTGTATTTGTTCTATATTAGGAGATTCTATATTAACCCTTAAAGAGTGGACATCATCAATTGATGTTTCATTAGAGAATAGCAGACATCATCAATTGCTGTTTCAAACATTTTGCATGGATATACCATCATCAACATGTAGCAGGGGCCTACGACAATTGCCCCTTTTGTCACCCTATAAATCTAGCCCTGGTCACAACTGGAAGATTTATATGGTGATGAAGTTTTGTGACTTTCCTTCATCATCAGATGAGGTTGATGATGATGATGATGTTCTAGATAGCACAGAACATGATACTTCAACTAGCTCTGGGTGGAAAAAGTGCACTGACTTTTCTCCATATGTAGTATCAAAAAGTTCCCAGACCAGTTCTGTAGAGCACCAACAGATGGCAGCACACAGTTGTATGTGCAGTGAGAGCTAGCAGCGACCTTCATGAGGGAGTGTGCTAAGTTAGATCGTTGTGTATACTTCGCAAATTGTGAAATTTGTGTTTTTGTGATTATGAGTATGCTGTAGTTTGCGATTTTGTCATCAATAAGAAGTTGGAACAAACAGCCAACATGAAATTTTGTGTTAAACTTGGAAAGTCTGCTACAGAGACACTGAATATGCTTCAACAAATTTATGGCGATGAGGCAATGGCTGTACGCAATGTTTTGAGTGCACAGGCACTTCAAAAGCAGAACAACCCTGGAAATGATGAGTGATCTGGAAGACCAGCCATTAGTGTCAGCCCTGGAAATGTGGAAAAAATTCATCAGCTAGTGCATGAGAAATTTGGTCAATATTTCATTTGTTTACAGCTGACAACACGTGCTGCCATGCACAAAATGGCTGGCAGCTTCCAAATCTTTTCTGACTGGGTAAAAATGATCAAACTTTAAACCTCTATAACTTGTTTTAAAATTTTTTTCTGGAAAAAGTTAAATATTCCCTGAGATTCAGCTTGAAAAATTACATCAATACACCAAATTTTAAAATTTTCACTAAATTTAAAAATTTCTATAGATGCAGCCAAACAGAAAAGATCCTGCAAAACTAAAAAGCCTATTGATTTTATTTATTAGCACAGTGATAAAAAAATAAAATATAAACATTTAATAACAAAATGATTAAATAAGAGAATGGCTTACACTGGATCCGATGCAATTAAATGGAGATAACTAGTGATAAAATCTCTGTTGTTTTCATCTTCATCAATATACTGGAGAATTATATGAAATTTATCTGGTGGAACCTCCTCATAATTGTAGCAAATTTCTGCTAAATTCTGAAGAAACCGGTTGACATTTTGGATACATGTATAATGCCGAATGAACAATTTTCGCCATGCCACAGGCATATGGTATTTAGTCTTTGGAAGAACATTAGGCCAGCTAAAAACCATTAAGAAAGACAAAAAGGAAACTTAAATAATATAAGAAATTTAGAATTTTAAATTTAGACAATTAAACAATGTAAGGACAACTGTCTAACCCAAACCAGTATGGAACCTGGAAGTTATGGAAGTTAAATGATGATGCTGATGATGTATGATATTTAAATATTATCTTTTTTTATGGCCTAGCTTTACTCAAACACAATCTGGAAAATTTTCAAAGCAGAGACATTGTACAAATTTACAGTTTTAACGTAGTGAATGAAAAACTTAGTTCATCAGATAAAAGGCAAAAATGATTACTTTAAACAACTCAAAATAATTGTTTAAAAATATGAATACAAGTTGTTTTTTCTGTCCTGGAACACAAACAATTGTGACACATTTGTAATGGGCATACAATTGTGATACTGTTAGCACATGCTTGCTTGAGCTGGATGACATTTATGCTGGCTTAGAAGTTTACTTCTCTTTAACTAAGGCCACTGAGATATCAACAAATTATTCTTGCTCTTATAAGAAATCTTTTTAAATGAATCTTTATCTTTGCAAGCAACAATTGAAATAATTTTAGCCTCAAAATCTCATAACATTTTCCTATGAGATCCTTTCTTTTGTTTCCAGCATTAATACTAGGAAATTTATGAGCGCACTTGTCTCTCTTATCTTGGTTCCTTTGTTTGAGTTAGCATTCTATGTTCAACTGGAGGTTAACATAGATAAGACAAGTTATATGCCTTTGATTTCAGCTTTTTCAGTAGGTATAAATAGGAACCCTCAGAAAGTGTCAGTGGTCAGTATTTTTTGTTTCCACACACTGTACATCTTTTGCTTTTTAGCAAGCAGCTTTTCCTAACAGACTCACATCTAAGAGTGTAAAAGCTTCATTCTTGTCACTCGGCTTGTACCACAAAACTGCTGACTATTACTGACCCTTGTAAACTGATCCTACATGCAAACAAAAGCTGTAAGCAATTTTTTTTACTTTTCTATGTTGATTATTACATTGTCTCAAAAAGTTTGAACGATTCATCTATAACATAACATGTTATAAAGGAATATGAATCCTGTCAGTTAAATAGTTCTTATACAAAGTGCTAGTTTAGCAGTTCAATTCTTATCCAAGAAAATCCTGTCCTTGTCATAATGGAACATATTATTCGTAATTAAGTAGATCTAGAAACTGGATTAGAATTTGTTTGTTTATCTAGTAGATCTAGAATCTGGATTAAAGTTTGTTTATTCCTGATCAACAACACAACATAATTAAAGCAAACATGGCCAAATAGTTCCTCTATTTTGCACAGTCTCTCAACCATATTTGAAATCAGTATATGCATCAGTAACAATAAATTACAGAAATTCAGTTTGTAACTTGACTAATCCTAAACCCAAAAAGTTTCATATCAAAAGAATTGGTTGCTTTCAAGTTAGTGCTGGAATATAATTCCACGTCTAAGTTATAATGTACAACTAAAGATAGTAAGGGATTGATAAAGAAATTTCCAGAATCCTTAAACTAATTTAGGATATATATATATATATATATATATCAATCAGTTGTAGCTGGCATAGAAATGGAAGACGTAAGGGACATAACTGTTTTATAGCTAAGCCAGCGCTAACATTATCTCCCATTGCTACAAACTATCGATGGTTTCTGAATACACAATAGTTCTTCATCACCTTTTATCAAATGCATTAATGACAGGAGGTGGAGTGGTCAAAACTTATCTCAGGATGATAAGCCTTATAGAAAAATATTCAGAGAACCAGAGTGACAGACATGCAGTGTTGGAAAGAATCTGCTCAGCATGCCAATACAGTGACTTGAGTGTTGAAATAATGATAGTCATGGAAGTTGGGAGATATATCTGTAGCTGGGTCTCTTGTTCAATATGTTCCCACTGAGCCTACCACCTACCCAGCCTCTTGATACTCTCCTACCTCTATGATTTTTCTATCCCTCACCCCTTACTTCTATTCATTGTACCATGAGGCTTGTGTCAGGGTGTCTTTAGACTTGTCCAATCCTTTGATACTCACTGCCTTCACACTGAAATATACCACTTGTGCAACAAGGAGCATCGCCAGACTACCTGTATTCAAGTTCCCACTACTATCATCCTGTACTCTACACCTGACCCATACCCTCTCTGCTCCTCTCTCACTAACTTCTGTCTCTGCTATTATACACTTCTTCCTGTCACACACACACACACACACACACATCCCATTTTCTCCCATCATCACTCTACTATTCACTCTTAATAACACTGCATTGAGCAAATGAGCAGAGCATAAAGTAGTAAGCACTTTTTAGTCTTACAGAACAGAAAGCAACCCCACATGTGTTGGTTCCACAATAATATGCATCCAACATGTTCTGTAAAATGGTTGGCAAATGAGCACAGATAGCACAGGGTCAAAAACACCTTTTACTCTTGTCAAGGATATGAGAACTTTTCTAATACTGGTACCATCATAAAACACATCCAGTACACTCTGTAAAGTGTTGGTGATAAGGAAGGGTATACAGCCATGGAATCCATGCCAAAAATGAAATGCACGAGATGGTTCCCCAATCCACCAAGGACGGCAGTAACTCAACTCCAAATAAAAACTGATATGGACTGTGACAACTTGTCCAACACATGCCAGTAATGGAAATTGAGCAGATGATGATGATGTTTCTAAATCCATTTGTTCAATTTTTACTCTAAATCTTTACAATATTAGACATTTTCAAATTCCAAGTTCACATTAGTTATCAATTATTTGATTATGTGATGTTTTCCAACCAACAAAAAAAATTATAACTTCAATTTATTAAAAATATAGTTTACCAAATAAAATGTTCAATTGGCTTATAAATTCTTGTTGAGCTTACAAAGTGGTACACATTCAGAATAAACTGGTTTTGATTTATTTTATGACATTCATGAACCACAATTGGTTCATCCCTGCTATTTATAAACCTAAATGCTAATTTGAATTCTGAACATCAGGGTCAATAAATAAACACCAGTTGAGTATTGGGGTCGATATAAATGACTTACCCTCCCCCAAAATTTGAAATCAATATAGGTCAGATGTGTTCATACAGTTAAGAAGTTTGCTTCTCAATCATATGGTCTCAGGTTCAATTCTACTGAGTGGTACTTTGGGCACATGTCTCCTACTACAGCTTCAGGCTGACCAAAGCTTTGTGAGTAAATTTGTTACAAATTGCGGAAGACTTTTGTATAAGGTACAAAACACACCAAGATCACATGATACAGCAGTTCTACCACCGATGCTCGGTGATTCTAATCTGTTACTAATATTTCTGTGCTTAAGATTTATAATTAAATATAAATAACATTGCTAAAACTCTATTCTAGTGGATAAGTTTCTTTTTCAGAAAACACTCCGGTTATGAAGAGTTACTAACTCTACAATGCACAAATACAACCCATATTAGAGTACTCCTCACATAGCTGAGACAGTAATGCTATGCAAGCACACACACAATTAGAGTACTACTCACATACTGGGACAATACTGCTGTGCAAGCACACACAAAACACACACAGATGCACGTAACTTGTTTGATCACATTAATAAAAAAAGCAGCTATTCAATTGATTGACATAGAGTCCCTTTCAATATCACCAAAAACTCAGTCATTATACATATCAGAGGCAGTGAGCTGGCAGAATTGTTAGCATGCCAGACAAAATACTTAGTGGAATTTCATCTATCTTAACATTCTTTGTTCAAATTCTGCCAATGCCTAAATCTGAAACCATTATACATATCAAAGAAACAATTTTGTACATAACCTTCCCTAAATTTTAACAAAATTAAAACACTTAAAGTCACTAGAAGTACACTTCACAATCTCTGATCATCTTTCAAAGTAAAACCACATATTATCAAAACAAATTTACAATTATTAGGAATTCTTTATAACCAGGAAATACTTCAGTTTTATCAGTTGCTGACCCTTAAGTAAGTCTCACATTGAAGTAACTGTTCACATCAACACACAATCATATATTGGATCCCAAAGCAGACTTGTTTGATTTAACTGCCCATAGGTTTCAACCACTGATTTATAGATGTGCTTTTTCTTCTCTCTGCCTCCATCACCACCACAAGAACTTTTAATTCTCTGAATTAACTGTACACACTTTTCATCCAAGCCTATGTGACTCAACCGTCACTGTTTCACCTCTCAAACCCATCATAATCCTTCTTTCCCAGAGCTGTAACCCTTTTATATTCCCTCCTTGCAATGTTCAAGTGTGAGATGTAGAATATCAATAAAAAAGGTATTATTTTAATCAAAAGCTTAATGAAAAGAAAAATATGGAATCATACCTAAATATTGTAAGAAGAACAATGTACATAATACAATGCATACAATAAATATAAACCCTAAATAAAAATATGTATGTATATCATTCAATGTATTTTTTTTTTAAGAGGCTCTGATCTGAAGGCATTTTGGTCGCTATTTCTAGTAAGTTGTACCCTTAGCATGTCTCCTCCTACAAAACACCTGGAAACTAAGTTAAACTGAGCAATGTGCAGAAGATATATGCTAAAAACAAGCATATTCAAATAAAACATCCTAGATGCGATTGAAACTATAATAAAAGATGATGGGGAGACTCTGTCATTGGTTCAATACATACTGAATCATGGTACAAATTAAAGGTAAGTGTTAGAGTAGCTGTCTGAAGTAAAGGTTACAGTATCAATATACAATAAGAGGTTCATTTAGTTTTGCTAAGATAGAGGGAAGAAAAAGGACAAGATGGTCTAACAATATTTGGTTGTCTCTCACACCTGAACAAATCTGAGAATAAAGTTTGCAAACTTGAACAAGTTTGTATTATACTAGAAGGAGAGATTAAATTCTTACATCATCATTTAACGTCCACTCTCCATGCTGGCATGGGTTAGACGCTTTGACTGGAGCTAATGATCAGGAGAGCTGCACCAGGTTCCAGTCTGATTTGGCATGGTTTCTACAGCTGGATGCCCTTCCTAATGCCAACCACTCCAAGAGTGTAATGGGTACTTTTACATGCCATCATCACAGGTACCATTTACAAGACACTGGCAATGACCACAATTACGATGTATGGGTATCATTTACATGGTACCGGCAGTGACCATGACTATGATTCATGGATGTCATTTGCATGGCACTGGCAACAACTACAACTCATGGGTGCCATGTAAATGTATTTCATTTCATTATCTGCCCCTCTGACCACCCAGTGATGACTTTGGATAGCTTATATAAGGTTATGATTTGTATATTCACTCTCTGATTGTCACTGAGGTAAGGGAGTCAAAATATATTCATTAAATGTTAATTAAATATGTTCATTAAATGTTAAATTTTAGATTAAAATTTTTATTCACCTGAACAAAATGGAATTTTCACGATGTAATACATTAAAATAAATAGACAAATAAATAAAAGTGGGGGATTTGTTTTTAAAGAAAAAATAAGTTTCCTTATAGTGTCAAGATCTTTAAAAAAATCAACAGAACTGGTGATGGACCACATCAACCTCACTGCCAAAGATGACAGCCAGCTCTTCATCCTAATTATTTGATAAAACAACTAGCCCATCAACATGCTATTGTGACCCACGACCATCTCTTTAATGCTACTATAATGTCTTCACTTCTGTATTCATTGAACCTGCATCTCCTCCACTCATCAGACCAACTAAAATTTTTATCACACTTACCCAACACTAAACACAGCTTTTCTGCCAGAACAACAAGTCTGAAACATTTATCTTGACAGCAGTGCAACTACGCACAGAACCTACAGAACAAAATAAACATCACTTACTTCAACTACATCACTGTACTGAGTTCAAAAGTACTGGGTACACACTTCTCCTCTAACCATAAACCAACAAATTTGTAACCACATGTAAGATTCCTGCTAATATTTGTCTTTTAGTACTTGTACTGGTGCTATGTAAAAAGCACCCAGTGTACTCTGTAATGTGGCTGGTGTTAGGAAGGGCATCCAGCTGTTGAAACCATCCCAAAACAGAAAATGGAATCTGGTGCAGCTCTCTGTCAAACCGTCCAACCCATGCGAGCATGGAAAACAGACGTTAAATGATGATGATGATGATGAACTACTCTAAGTCTGTACCACTGACACTATTTTTTATCCAATTGTAGAATAGCTGATGAGAGGCTCACGACAGAGTGCTACTCTCACATCTGGGACAGTGCAGCTGCTACACACAAAGACATCCCAAACTTATACGGAGAAAGTCTACTTGACTGATTGACGTGAAGCCACTCAGACATGTGCAACTCCTAGCTTAAATACATACAGTCGCTGCTCTACCTATTCTACCGCAATTACAAATTGTCTCTACTCATCTGAACTGGCTATTCCCGTGTCACCCCCACTTGCATACTCTCTCTCTACTCACTTGTCCCTCCTCTTCTCATCACCTATAATATCTATCCTCTCAGGCCTCGTACTAATTACTACGACCAGTCCTTCGTTCCCAAAACGCTGCCCTCAGTATTCCTCCCTTCCCCACGGCACATGTCCTTCCAGAAGTCGTCCGTTTGTTACGGTTAAGTGGAACGATAAAGACAATCACTACATCGCCTCGGATGACTTGTTAATAAAATATATGTTCCTTCATCAGTATATCTTGACGATCCATTTCCGAAATAATTTCTTACTTAGATACAAGGTCTTAGATTTATTAGGAAACAAGATTATGCGATATTTTCGTTTATTATTATTTTTCTTAAAAGCTGGAATGAAATAGTTACACAAACGATTTTAGAACAGTTTGCTGTATCAAACATACGTAATTTTCTTGTCAATTAACCATCCAACACGCAACATGTCCTACTTCAGAACACAACTTGGGGGGGGGGGGGTAAAATATCGGTAAAGTTTTAAAAAATTTACCAAAATATTTTACTGTTGGGGTTTATTAGTAATAATATCATTCATATTTAGTATAGTAGTTTGGCGAGTTATAAAACCAAGGAGTATTCACTTAAGTACATTAGAAACTTATATCAAATATTCTCAATATAAGTGAATATAAAAATACAACAGGTTAAATGATCTGGACTTCAATGTGTAAACACGTTGTTTGATTATCGCTACGAAGAATGTTATGGAGCCTGACAAGGATATTGTATGTAAACAAAACATTGAGAATATTTAGACTGACACAGATGCGAAGAAACTTAACAGGAAGATACGAAAATTGGTATTTCACATCAATGAAGACGAATTAGTCATGAGTTTTAAGAATGTGTAAGTTTCTGTTGCATTCATATGGTTACGTTCTTTGGCTCTTTGTGAATTTCATTCACCAAAATATACAGCTCTGCTTAAATATTTATTGAAGAAAGTTGTTTCAGCATTTGAACGCGAAAAGATAAATTCGCAATTGTATAAAAAGTTACGAGAAGGGTCATGTGACAACCCTATAAGTCTCGTTGTCTTCTAGTTCTTCAACTTTTGTTTTCTACTGAGTTCATATAGCAGACCAAAATAAAACAGGAATCCAGCCAACTCAAAACAGGTTAATGAAATTAGTGAGAAAAAAGTACGCCATACCAACTTACCATTGAAAAAATTTACATTTCCATATATTTTCTGTGAGGCAAATGTCTCTCATTCGATGGCAAGTAAAGGCTAGCCGACAAATATCGACATGTGAAACTGTATCACAGCACAGAATTTTCACTAAAATCTCTGTTGGAAGCTGTGGCAGAATTTTCACCTCGACTGCCATGTTTTCTCGTTTGAATTGTAATGCAAGAGTTATCTCCCCCAAATATTTTATCAACTTCGTCTTCGGAATTACCAATATATTAACATCTGTCAATAAATCTCTCTTTCTCTCTCTATATCTATCTATCTATCTATCTATATCTATATATATATATATATATATATATATATATATATATATATACACACACACACAATAATATAGCTACACCAATTTATGTATATACTTATATATCTAGACGAATAAATTAAATATACATCAATATGTCGACTACGATGTCTACACCAAAGTGAAATAAACATCGAAGATGCTTTGTCCCAGGCAGAAATTAAGGGAATTACTGAGGAGCAAGCTCTTCTGAATTCATCGCAATGTTGGAAATCATTCTGTATCATCAGCGTGTATCTCAAGATCACAAGTGTCGCGCCCTTTAGCCTTTATGCTTCATCTGAGTGGAGCAGCGAGGACTGAATTAGTCTTCGCCAGCAGAAGGGTCCCATCTATAGTCTCTCGTCAATTACAGACACATCGAGCTGGTATCAGCTGCCATACCTATTTCCTTAGTGGCTCTCTTCATTTGTCTGAATTCTAGACCAATCTTTGGCAGGAAATATTCTATACCCAATATTTCATGACCAATATGTTTTGAGGCCTATATTAGAAGGCATTTTTTGTTGTAGCTCTGGGCTGACCAAAGCCATGCGAGAGAACTGTGGTGAATAGAAACTGAAAGGAGCCTATCGTATGTACAGTCACCTAGGTGGAGTGTGCCGCCCGGAGCAGTCCTTGAATTGGTCAAACTCCAGTATTTGACCCAAGCAAAATAAATAAATAAATAAAAATAGTGCAATAGGTATAAAATAACATGTAGTGAACGAATATGAAAAAAAAAATGCGCGCTGGCGAAAGGGGGCGGCGGGAGACGACTCGGAAAATTCACATCGGGAATGTTCCTAATCCTCTCACCACTTCCCCGTTCGTCGACGAAATCGCTTTTCTTCATATTCGTTTACTACACATTATTTTACACCTAGTACACTATTTTTTGTTCAATTTTTGTGACGGGGTAGGTGGGGTGCAGACTCGGATAATTCACACGATCCAGTAACCCCACTTCGACATGCAGTAAACGAATATTAAAAAAATGCGCGCTGGTGAACGGGGAGCGGGGGAGAGGACTCGGATAATTCACACGATCAATCTCACAGGATCCGAAAACTCAACGTTAACACACAGTCACAAAAATGAAAAACAAATAGTATAATACGTGTGAGGGAGGTGGGGGACCAAGACAGTTCACACGATCCGATTTTTACCCTAAAGAAAATGGATATTCTTCCCAACAACACAGTTCCGGTTTCAGTCCCACTGCATGGCACTTTGGGCAAATGAATTTTCGGAGTCCTCTCTCCTCCGCCCCCATTCGCCAGCGCGCATTTTTTTTTTTTTTTGCATATTCGTTTACTACGTGTTGTTTTACACCTATTGCACTATTTTTTTGCTCGGGTAAAAAACTGGTGTTTGACCAAAAAATGCGCGCTGGCGAACATGAAGGAGGGAGAGAGGACTCGGAAAATTCACATTGGGAGTGTTCCGAGTCCTTTCGCCACTTCCCCATTCGTCGGCGCAATTTTTTTTTCTTCAAAGTTCGTTTACTATACATTATTTTATCCCTAGTACACTATTATTTTTGTTTAGTTTTTGCAAGTGGGGTGCGAACTCGGCTAATTCACACGATCCAGTAACCCGACTTCGACACCCGGCCACCAAAAAAAAAAAAAAAAAGAAAAAGTGCAATAAGTCTAAAATAATGTGTCCTAAACGATTATGGAAAAAATAATGCATGCTGGCGAACAGGGGTGAGGTGAGGACAGGACTCGAAAAATTCACACGATCAAACTCACAGGATCCGAAAACTCAACGTTAACACCCGGTCACAAAAATGAAAAAAACAATAGTGTAATAGGTGTAAAACAACAGGTAGTAAACGAATATAAAAAAGATTGAATAAGAACTAGTGTACTAGGTGTAAAATAATGTGTAGTAAACGAATATGGAGAAAAAATTTCACCGACCAACAGGGAAGTAGTGAGAGGACTTGGAAATTCCCGATGTTAATTTTCCGAGTCCTCTCCCCCGTTCGCCAGTGCACAGTTTTTTTTCATATTCGTTTACTACATGCTGTTTTACACCTATTGCACTATTTTTTTTTTTTTGCTCGAGTCAAACAGTGGAGTTTGACCCTTGAATTTTCCATCTCTATCCTGGTTTATGCAGCATACCCAAAAGTACCACCTCCATAAAAGCTTTGCATTGAGCAGCCAACCCTCCACCACCTCGCTCCAGCTACATTATTATGTATGTATGTATATATGCATGTTTGTACATATGTACATATGTATGTGTGTGTGTATGTATCTATGTTTGATTGTGCATGTCCGTTTACACTGATACTCTATGAAAGTCACAAGCTACAAGTAGCATTATTGTTATCCCGTCTCCAATCAACAAATCGTCCATTCACTTCGTACCGTCAAAGACGTGTCAAAGCAAGAGATCCCTTCCTTCGGAAACAGACAGGACTTACTGACAGGGCGGCGAGCTGGCAGAATCGTTAGCACGCCGGGCGAAATGCTTAGCGGTATTTCGTCTGCCAGTACGTTCTGAGTTCAAATTCCGCTGAGGTCGACTTTACCTTTCATCCTTTCGGGGTCGATTAAATAAGTACCAGTTACGCACTGGGGTCGATGTAATCGACTTTAAAAAAAGCCCCTTGTGGGCAATAAAGAAATAAGATCCTGCTGTATACCATAACAATATATTCTAACCCATGCTAGCATGGAAAAAAACAATAGACATAAAAACAAACAAACGAATGGACCAACATCAATATATACACCACACTTTCTATACCAATAAATTATATTTGCACCAATATATCCACACCTATTGAGACGGTGAGCCGGCAGAATCCTTAGCGTTCCAGGGGAAATGCTTAATGGCATTTCTTGTCTTTATGTTCCGAATTCAAATTCTGGTGAGGTCGACTTTGCCTTTCATCTTTTTGGAGTCAATAAAATAAGTACCAGTTGAGCATTAGGATCGATGTAATCGACTTATCCCCTCCCCAGAAATAGTCAATGTACCTGCACCAGTAAATTACATTTGCATTAATATCTTTATGTAATTACCTTATTTGCTGGCATATAAGATGCACCTCTATTTTGTACCAAAGACACATTTAATATGATTCATCATACACCCATACACTTGTTATAGCATCAGTAAAACAGTCACATTAGATGCATAACAATTTCTTGTAACATTTAAAAAAAAAAAGTGTGTCTTAAACACTGGAATATATGGTGAATTATATTGATACCTTCGTTAACTGAGCATTAATCCAGTTGATTACCACTTTAAGATACTGACATTATAAGAAAACCTATTTCTTCTAAAAAAAAGTGCTCACCACCCCCCTTTTTTTAACATGATAACTATTTACCATTCCTTACAGTGTACAAACTCATTCAATTTTGCTACCTTTTTCAGATTTGGCTTCTGTAGACAATGACCAGGCATGAGAGATAATCAAACATTATCAGACCATCAACAGTCCCCTTTGACTCTTTTTTTTCTCTCTATTTTATTATTAAACAATCTTTAACAAAACTGAATGAATCTGTTATTGCATGTTGCAACTGTAAAATTTACTTCACACATCTAACACGAGCCTTTAATTTGCATCATGATTCAGTATGTATTGAACAAATGATGGAGTTTCCATATTGTCTTCTATTATAATTCCAATTGCATCTAGGATATTTTTTAGCATTATTTCTGTCACTAATAGTTAAAAGTTTAACTGTTTAGTTGCTGGGTGTCCGTGGAAGGAAACATACTTAGATGCTCAACTGTGGGGATGAGCCAGAAGAAGAGGGCCATGACATCAATGGTCAAGGGACTGACTGGGAGAGGAAGCATGAGAAGGGGAGTGCGGTGGGGACAGGACAGGGTTGTGCTCTTTTGGCTGGCTGAGGCATTGCAAACAGAAGGGAGGGAATTTGCTCTCAGGCTGGTGAAATAGCAGCTGCCTATACTGGGTAACAGGGTAGGGCAGGATAGCTGGAGTGACTATTACTAGATGGTTGCAGAAGAGAGGAAGGTAGGAGAACCTCTTTTCATTTTCCACAAACAACAAGCTATTTCAGCAATTGTATACAAACATTGTTGTCCATTTGATACATGATGGCAGCGAAGATAAAGATCGGCAGTGATGTCATCAGACCTTTCTATGGTGAAGGTGACTTAGTAGCCTAGATTCGAAAGGTCAAAGTTGTGGCCAGGCTACAAGGCATTGAAGATGTAGCAAGCCGCATGGCCCTGTATTTGGAGGGGAGTGCACTGGCACAGTACCTCGAAATGAAGAAGAACAGCTGAGTGCAGCAATGATCAAGCAGCGCTTGAGAGAGGCTTATACAGATGGAGAGTACACCACTTTTGCTAAGCTGGGAATGATCAGATGGAAAGGGGAACATATCGACGAATACGCTGTGGAGGTACGGAGGCTGGTTGTGTTGTCTGGTCTTACCGTTGAGGGACTTGAGAAAGTAGCGCAATTGGCTTTTATGAATGGCTTTCCCAATGACGTGTCAGAGTGACTACAACAGTTGCTAGGCAGCAACAAAATGGTGATGAGCGAGCTCATTGTTCAAGCCCGTATGTTGACACAAAGCACTAGGCGGAAGGCAGTGATGATGGTGGCCGCAGAAGCCTGCGAATCTGCATGGAGCCAGAGAAGGATGAAAAGAGGCCTACTTTGGAACAACAACAGCTGTTCACAAGGACCGCACATGGCAAGGGACTGTGTGGAGTCCGGACCAGTTTGCTACCAGTGCAAACAGACTGGGCATATCACCTGGAATTGTAGCCAGGGAAAAGGCCATGGGGAAGTTGCTGCCTCTCAAACTTCCCCCGCGAACGAGTAGAGGTGTTGGTGAAGTCACTACCCATAGTTGAGGTCATGTTCAGGGGAAACATGTTCAAGGCCCTCGTGAACATGGGCTGCATGACGACTCTCGTGACAAAGAAATGGAAGGGGATGAGTAGCATTTGGGTGGTCGATGGCAGCGTAATCAAATGCAAGAGTAGCAGCTATGTGGATATAGTGGTGCAAGACACAACGCTAAGGCTTCGGGCAATCGTGATCGACCATGTGGTAGACAGGATCGACGTAGTAATGGGGATGGATGCAACTGACCACCTTGGAGGTGTCAGTGCTGGAGGAGATGTGGTTTCGTTTGGTGTCATGGAGGCATTGTGCGCCGTGAGTTAGTAATGTGAATGGGAGCAGAGCCCCACGAGGAGCTACACTGCCAACGCCATTGAAGACAAGGATTTTCCGGTGGTTTCAATTGTCAGCATACATGCATACATACATACATATATTGTGATTGACCAGACTATCAGATGTTGTTATACATCGCTGGTCACAATGCACTTTGCATCATTTTAGCTTTCAAATGTTGCCACCCCACTTGCTAGGCAAGCAAGCCAACATTCTCCCTGATTAAAAGGCTAGTCCATTGCAGGGTTACCCATTTACAGCTGAGAAGACTGGAGTGACTTGAACTGAAGTGTTTTGCTGTTTTGCTCAAGAACACAACATGCTACTTGAACTGGAAATTGAACCCATGATCTAGTGATCATGAGTGCAACACCCTAAACACTAGACCACTAGGCCTGGACTACAACCCAAGCTGTGTCCTCATGAAGCACATTTGTCATCTATGTGAGATGCAGCATCTTCAGGTATGCTTTTACCACTTTGTATTGTCTGGTTTGTCACTATCATGGGTTCCATTAATTTGGAGCATATAGCACTTCCTTACACAACAGTCTTTCATCATGTTTATCTCTTTCCCATGCCAATACAACCTTTGCTCTTGCACACAATTTCTGATTTCTTTTATACTCAGTTTTTCTTTCAGGCTATTTGCACTCTGGTGTTCACAAACACTGACGTTACACATCTATGAGAGCCTGTTTGCTTCTTTTCTTTGTAGCATTTGCTGGTCTTCTACATTCAAAGCTCATGCCTCAATTTTAGTCAGTATTGCAGTTTGAACACAAGCATCATACAATTTTCTCTTCACTCTGAAAAATAAGGCCTTTGTTTCACATTGCAATTTTTTCAACCAGTTTTTAACTCAGCTATGGTACTTTCAGAATAACCACTTCCACTACAAATTATGTCACCTTAGTAACAGAAGTTCTCCACTACTTCTGGTAAGCCAGCAAGGTATTTTGCATAAAATGCACTGATTGCAGAGCAAATGCCTTGATACACATCACACACTTTAAAGTTATGCTTGTGTTGCAATGTATGAGCATATTGAAGGTTGACAAACATTTGGTGATGCTATTGCCATTTTCGGCTAACTTTATGATAAAATTCTAAATTAAGTCTTTGCTTGATATTTACAAGCAGATGAATGACAGCAACAACATGAATCTCTGTCAGCTCTGGTATATCCCAATGTTTCCTTTATGTCCTTTGCACTCTTCCTGCTATTTGTCACCCCTATCAATGCTCATACCTTTGCAGATGATAGTTTTCTTCATTCTTCTACTTCATCATCATCATCGTTGTCATCATTGTTTAACATCTACCTTTTCCATGCTTGCATGGGTCAGGTGGAATTTTCTGAAGTGAATTTTTCTATGGATGGATGCCCTTCCTGTTACCAACACTTACCTGTTTCCAAGCAAGGTAATATTTCCCCATGGCCAGATAGATCTCTGAAGATTGGAAATGAAGGACAACACTTGTAACACACACACACACACACACACACACACACACACACACACAGAAGAGGCTTCTTTCATTGTCCCTTCAACCAAATCCACTCATAAGGTTATGGTTGGCCTGGGGCTATAGTAGAAGACTCTTGCCCAAGGAGCCATGCAGTGAGACTGAACCAGGAACCTTGTGTTTGAGAAACAAACTTCTTACACACAGCCATGCTTGCACCTATGTAGGCCACAAGATTAATGAAGGAGTCATGCAAGTCTGTGTATTACTCGCTATCCTATTTAACTTATACCTTAGGGAAGCAGACAACATTCTGGAAATGTCAATACGTGGTAAGATCACAGAGAACCTTAGATATGCAAACAATACTATCTTAACTTTCAACACTAATGAACTATAGAACCTTGTATCTCAAAGTAAATGACAAAGAAATGCCCACAGAACTACACATGTGCACACTTCTACACATATGAACATTTATACACACACAAACACACACACACAAACACAAGCACACCCTCATAGATACATATAGAAATATACATATACATTTCTGCAACAAATATGTTATGTGTATATGAGTGTTTGTGCGTTTGTACAGAGAGATGGATGTTTGGGTATGTGCTTGTGTATATTCTTTCGTTTTTTTACACAAAGCTAACTGAACAGACATGATAATAATAAAAAAACAAGAGCTGGGATAAACACGATCAGAAACAGTAAACATGAAGCAAAAACCAAAAGGGTTGAAATTTTTAGAAAGTCATAGCAAAAAGATTAATCTTACTAAAACCAATAAACATTAATATGGAAACAGGCAAAAGTTTGTGAAAATGTTATATATGCTCTGCTATATGGAAATGAAACATGGACATTAACAAACGTTTTATCAAAAACATTGATTACAACTTTGAGATGTTGGTATACAGAACATTTTTGAGGATATCAAGGGCAAAACACAAAATCAATGATGATGTAGCAATAATTTAAATAAAAATAAAAATAAAATTCTTTAATATAGACACCATCAAAGAGAGAAAAGTAAAATATTTTGTACGTTTATTTGGAACAGTTGAACAGATTAAAATATTGCGAATTTTTAAGGACATACTTAAATCTATAAGAATAGTACAAGAGTGAGATTATTCATGCTCCTTAGAGAAGACAAAACCAGGTGAAAATGACTTATTTGGAAACGCAATTTGTTACAAAATTTAATTTTTTCTTTTTCTTTCTTGTTTCAGGTTTTTATCGGAATCAAGGTAGGTTGTCTCCCTTCCACCACAGCGCTTTGATGTCTTGGAGTACATTGTATTTACATTTTATTAACTACTTTTTATTTTGGTGGGAGATCTGAGTGAATTCTTAAATGACAACGAAACCGGTCGGTTCAGTCACTAATTCAAGCAACCGAAAAATGCCCTTGTGAGAGCCTAATTTTATGACGTGACTAAATACCTGTATTTATTCATAAGCTACACTACTGGTTCTTTAGTAAAGTATAGAGATACATTTGGTTCTAATTAGACATCAAATACAAGCAAATTAGTGTATACGTTTCAAAATATATCATTTTGTTGAATAGGCATAGCATCACTTTTTCTTAGAATTGAGAATTATAGAAAATTGTTTTATATACACGGAGAGTCTGTTATGTTTATATTTTCTTCGAAGATTTATTTTTATTGAGAGTTATATAGTTTCACCAGTTTTGTTCTGACTTCGAGAAAAAGGGCGTGTTAACTTATATATAAACATATAACTATATCATTATGGTCATGAATTCAATTACTGTATCGGCTCCTGGAAAACTAATTCTGTTCGGCGAACATGCTGTTGTTTATGGAAAGGTAAGAAGATTTGTTCTGTTATTGTTATGCATATATCTCATATATTGTCCGGTAAAACTACAACAACATAAGGTTTATTACCGTAATTGATAAGATACGCATTAAAAAATGTATCTCAGAAACACAACTGATTGTTTTTCAACTTTTAGTTCTTTACCCGCTACAAAATTCCTTGCAGAAATAAATTACATTTTCTAAATCTTTTTGTACTTTTAAGATGTTTGAAGAATTTCAAGCCGAACAAAAATGTCTTATTTTTTTCTTCGCCAACTTGGACTTTCATTGATGACATTTAACTTTTGTTTGAATCATTCATATTGTTTTCTTCTCGGTCAATCGCTCTTATTAAAATTATTGAACGATCATTTTTTCCCTCCGCTAAGTTAGTCTGAATTGAAAGGGCGGTACCACGACTTTCGCAACCCCACTCATTCCAGACAAGTCAAATCGATACAGCTGATGCATAGTTTCTACGTATTAGGTTTGGAAGAATGGAAGGCACCTATGACTTTTGCAGACCCTCCAAGACCGGCGAGCCAGAAGTCGTTAATGTTCTGTTTAATCTGTTGCAGGCAACACCTGTAGTAAAGACATGAATAAAGAGATTCCAGAAAGACGATGTCCTGGGGAAAAAAGGACCGGGCATAATGATTAGTGCGGAGCCGAGGGAGTCGAATTCAATGTAGAAAGATGAGTGGGATCGAATGCCTGAGTGGTTGCTGTAGACGACCAACCGCCTCCGCGGAACAGAGGCCGTTATTGTAGTCACAGAAAAGATAGAAAGAAGAGACAAGAATCATGAAAACCAGAGTTTGGGCGTGTCAGTTGTTTAATACCAGTTAGTCGAGTGGCTCCCTTCTCTGGACGCAGTCCAAGATTTTTTATGTGCAGCACCCTCCCAAATGTGAGCTTCACAGAGTGTCAGCAGCTGTTAGGGCTGGAATATTTTCTGGCCCTGAAGAGAAGAGTGTCTTAGGAATGACGTGAGGGATCTAGCTGAGGACTTCTTGTATTTAGGGTGTGTGTGTGTGTGTACTTGGTTCATATGAGTGGTGCTTGAGCTTCTTTTCTGTTGTTAAGAGAAACAAAGTTGGAATGGTCCCAACCAAAGGATTCTCTCAAGATTTCCATTTGTAGAATCAGTGCAAGTTTGGTGTATGATGTCTAGGCTATGTGTGGATGATACATGATTGGGAAAAGTTAGAGAGGAATGAAGGGCTGTGCCATCTGCATAAGAGTTGGTGTTGTTGGATTTGGTGACAAGTAGGTTATTGGTATATATATATATATATATTTATTTTTATTGAGAGTTATATAGTTAGGATTATTAATTTATTAATAAATATAGGGTAAAGGATTAGTATTGCTATCTGTTGGAGACTTATTTTAGAATTAACACTTTAACTGCTATTTCTAAAATTTCGGTATGTGGTGAAGCAACTGTTGCTGATCCCTTAATTATGTTTATATATATAAGGAAGAGCGTGGGTGACAGTACTGGATCCTGGGGAACACCAAAGTTGATCAAGAATAGGGCAGAAAGAGCTCCATTGACACATGTGACAACTGTGCAATCAGAAAATTTCCAATCCAAGGAATGAGAGATAGTGGGGCATACAGATGGGAAGTTTTGATTGATTTACATGCTAGACACAATTGAAGGCTTTTTCAATGTCTATAGAAATAGTGCAGCTTCAACAAGTTGTTGAAATACTAGAAAGTTTAGAAGTTGGAGGTGTGTGTTGCTTTGATTTGTTAGTAATTGGATTGATATAAATTGCACAGAGACAGTAATAGTTAATGTTAGTATAAAAGCTGGTTTGGAGATGAGTCAGAGGTATTTGGGGATGACATCCCAAATACTCAAAGTGAGTATTTGGATATCAGTTTGTCTGTCAGGGATATGGGTAGGCTTAATTACCTAATTGGTTCAGGCAGTTCAGTATGTAAAATCAGTTGGCTTCTGCACCATCGGCACTGGTGTGGAAGGAGTATAACAACCAGGTAGTGATCCCAAGTACATTGACCTCAGAGAGAGAGAGATGAGGTGTGAATGTCTTTAATGTAAGAAGTGAAATGGTCAAATAACTGATGGTGACTGGAGGAGTTTGGAAAATGATGGAGGCAGAAGATGAATATAGAATTGAATAGATAAGCTTCAACTCAGAATAACTGGAGGTGTATTGCTGAGTGTGATTGGATTTATTTTCGTCCTTATTGATAAAATCATCATCATCATTTAACATTCATTTTCCATGCTGGCATGGATTGGATGGCTTGGCAGGAGTTGGCAAGGCCAGTGGCTGCACCAGGTTCCATAGTCTGTTTTGGCTTGGTTTCTACAGCTGAATGCTCTTCCTAACACCAACCACTTTACAGAGTGTACTGGATGCTTTTTACATGACACCAGCACCCACATCAATGCTTTTTACATGGTATCTTGTTTTTAGGGAGCCAGTGTAATCAATTATCTCTTCTAAATACAGCCATCTTTCCGTCTCATTTCACCAACATTTACACTCAAACTGGTTAGCATGTTAGCTTAAGTGATCATTCTTTTACAGACAGTATTCATTTGCTTGTGTTATTGCTGAATCATTTCTAATTAAGTCTAATTAACAGTGAAGAATCTGAAAGAAATACCAAATACCTTTATCATTCATCATCATTGTAGAGTAGTTTCATGGCTACCTTAAATTTTTTTTTAATAAAAATTTCAATAGGAGGGTTTTGATTTTTAATATAAGAAATAAATTATCATTCATTCTTTTTCTTTTTTCATTTTTTTAATGCAACATAAATTTTTACAGATGGCCATTTCCAGTAGCTTAAATATGAGGTCATTTATTCGACTAACACCCTCAGATACAGGAATGGTCCAAGTATCTATATCTGCTCTTGAAATAAATAAAACATGGTCACTTAAAGATCTGAAGAAACTGTCAGAAGAATTTACAGGTATGGTGAAAGTTTAATCCTAATTTTTAATTACATTATTAATCAACCTGTTTAAATTTAGTAATTATAAAATAATTTCAATAGTCTTAAAGTATATACATACATGTATACATGCATACATTTACTCTCTCACAAACAGGCACACACATATGCATGTGTATGCCCCCCCCCCGTCCTCATTCCCTTTCTCCTTTACTCCTTTTCTCCCTCCCTCCCTCTCATCTTCATTCATTCCCTTACTCACATGTGCCTTTGCCAAGAGATATCTTTCATTATTTTTGTGTTCTAAAATTAAAAGAAACTGTTACTATTGATTTCAAATTTTGGCACAAAGCCAGCAGTTTCGGGGGAGGGGTAAGTCAATTACATTAAATCTCCCCATAGCTCTTGCTGAATCTAGACACAGTGAGAAAGCTACTGAATCTGTCAACCATGAAGTAATTGCCATTGGTATATCAGAGGACATAGCTGACCTTCTGGCATTTGCTGCCAGGTCATCCAATGACTTCGACTGTGTTCCCCTAAAGGGTGCTCTCCACCTTGGTTGACCAGGTCTGAAATCCAAACTAATCAGGCTGTCTTTTTCAAACTCTTCTGAAGCACATTCATACCGTTTAGCCTCTGATAAAGCTAGGTGTGAAAATTGGATTACCTTTAGAACATGCCCTGGCCTAATACTTGATGTATGCCCAAAGCTATGTACTGTAGCTTCCTTAAATCGCAACTCAGCACAACATGAAGGCTTCAGGTTACATGATGATGGGCAGAAATGGAAATTTATTAAGGCTGGTGTTTAAACTTGGAATATAGTCATAATACAGTGTTTAAACTTGGAATATAGTCATAACTGATGCAGATAGATATTTTGTTCAACACTTTACCATCATCATCATCATCAACATCATCATCATTAAAAGTACATTTTCCATGCTGGCATCGGTTGGACAGTTTGACAGGAACTGGATAACCAGAGAGCTGTCCAGGCTCCAGTTGTCTGCTATGGTGTGATTTCTATGGCTGGATGCCTTTCCTAATACCAGACACTTTACAGAGTATGCTAGGTTCTCTATATGTGCTACCAGCATGAGTTTATTTTATGTTGTACATGGCACTAGCACAGGTGCATTTTATATGGTGCTGACATGAATGCATTTTACATGGCACCAGCACCTGCAAAACAAAGACTCCTTATTTGGGAGATGGAATGGGGGCATGGCCATAAAGGATATACCTGTATATATGGATGGCTGCAATTTACCATTTTTTCCAATTCACTCCTTAAATAATATCAGCACTATTTCAGTAGAAATGTTTCTATTGATATTGTTATATCAAATTATATTTTCAAGTCTTTTTTTTCTTTCTAATTTAGTTGATGAATTAGCCCAAAGACCAACAGCGACTGTTTTAAAGAGGTTAAAATCATTCTTGGATATTACTTCAGATTCAATGACCTCCAAACAAATGTTTATGATTTTATTTCTCTATCTCTACTTAGCAATTTGCATAAACAGCTCACAAAAGTAAGTTGTTTTAATGTATTTATTGTTTTTTTATCTCTTATCTGTTACTTGTTTCAGCCATTGGACTGCATCTATGCTGAGACTCTGCTTGAAAGTTTTAGTTGAACAAATGAGCCTAGGACTTATTGTTTTTCTTAAGTCTGGCACTTATTTTATCAGTAACTTTTGCCAAACTACTAAGTTACAATGACGTAAACAAACCAACATCAATTGTTAAGTAGTGGGAAACAGACATAGATACAAAGATACAGATATATATATATATTGGGTCATCCCTTAAATAATGCAGTTTTTTCAATTGCATGAGCTAAAAGTTGGAAGGGGATGGGATAAACTACCTGCATCAACTTGCTATAAAAGCAGGTAGTAATTTTACCTTGTACTTATTCGTAGTGCAAGTTTTGAAGAATGCAGTTTGATTTTAACAGTTATTCTTTTCAAAGCTATAATGGAACTGACAAAGGAGCACATTTGGCATATTTTGCTTTATGAGTTCAGTAAAAACAACAATGCAACGGAAAATGTGAAGAATATTAATGTAGTATATGGGGATCGGACAATAAGTGTAAGCCAGTGTCAATGGTGGTTCCAGAAATTCTGAGCTGGAAACTACAGCCTAGAAGACGAGCCTTGTCTTGGAAGATCTGTAGAGCTTGATGAGGATGTCCTGCAAACCCTGGTGAAACAAAATCCCACTGTAATTGTTCAGGAACTAGCATAGAGGCTTGGATTTGGTCATTCAAGTCAGTACTAGAAGAAAAATGACCATCTTTGGTTTCAAGACGAAAGGTGTTCTTCCATCAGGATAATGCTCGGTCACATACAGTGAGGTTGACATTTCAAAGGCTGGAGCAGTTTGAATGGGAAACCCACCATATTTGCTGGACATTGCCCCATCTGATTATCATTTATTCTGCAGTCTTCAAAATCATTTGGATGGAAAAAATATGAATCTGTAAACGAGGTCAGAACAGTACTGAAGGACTATAATCATTTATAACTATCACATGATGTCAAGACAAGGAGGAGACTTACACATATATGATGAGCTTCTTTCCACTCACAAGACATTGGTCATCCTAAGGCTATAGCAGAAGACACTCGCCCAAGGGGCTATGCAATCGAGCTGAACCTGGAACCATGTGGTTGGGAAGCAAACTTACCACACAGCCACACCTGTGCCTAGTTCTTTTAGTTAAATCCATAAAAGGTGAGAATAAATTATTTAAGAGGATACAAGTGAAGAGAAACTGTATTGTTACTGATTTAACATTCTCCACACTTTAACTGACATATTGATATATTTCAAATATTTTAATCTGGATCAACTTGACCAAACATTATTTGTTTAAGCCAGTAGTTCTTAACCACGGTCCATATAACCCTTTGGGGCCCACATAAGATTTTGGGGGTTCCACACAAGGAAAATAGGAAAATTGGGGCCACAATATCTTATGGGTCCATGAAAAAATTTTACTTTAGATGTATTTATTGCAAGAAAGTGTTGGGTTTCTTTCTCTAATGTTTTACATAGTTCAACCTACACAAGTGAATATGCAGAAAGCAAAATAGGAATTTTGAAAGAAGTTTGTATAAAACTAGTTTTTAAACAGTGAATGGCTGTTGGGGTCCACCCAAGTAAAATAGTTATCAAAGGGATCCATAGGTAAAACAAATGGTTGAGAACTGCTGCACTATGTAAACAATTGACATGATAATTTATACATGAAAGTTACAGGAAAATGCTAAGAAGAACAGAAATAGAGAGGTAGAGAGTGAGAAAGAGTGAATGAGAAAAGGGGTGTAGAAAAGAAAAATTATATGTGCATATAACTTTAAGCAAATAACTTTCCTCGTCTGTATGAACTGAATCCATTAAAAACATTTTGATTATATTTTCTTTATTTAATCAAAGTACATAATTTGTGTTTCAGAGAATTACCGTCTATCCAAATTGCAGTTATTGCTGAACTTCCTGTTGGTGCTGGTCTTGGCTCATCTGCTTGTATTGCCGTATGTTTATCAGCAGCTCTCTTACAGCAACAGCAGATGATCACCCATCTTCACAAAAATACATTGAACCACCACTGGACTCTGGAAGATCTGAAAAAAATTGATGCTTGGGCTTTTAGAAGTGAGTGTATAATTCATGGAACACCATCTGGTATAGATAACACCATTTGCACTTTCGGTAAGTTTTTTTGGCATATAATGGTTCTCCATGTATCTCCTCTGTAGCAACACACCAGTTCCTGTTCCTCTGCCATATTTTAGCCTTTCAACATTTAGCATAAAGCCATCTCCTTCTCTATGACACTTCCACACAGTCAAGGGAGCTTGTCTTACAAGTTTTTTGGCAGCCACACTACTGCTTTTGTTAAGAAATAAAGTACCTAGTACCTGCAGTAAGGTGGTTGAAAATGGATGTTGAATGATGATGTGCGTGTCACTTTGTGTTTGTTTCCCACTGTTGCTTGACAACTGGTGTTGATTTGTTTACATTCCCATAGCTTAGTAGCTTGGCAAAAAAAGGCTGATAGAATAACTACCAGGTTTTAAAAAGTAAGTACTAGAATTGATTCGTTCAACTAAAACCTTCAAAGCAGCACCTCAGCATGGCCACAGTCCAAAGATTGAAACTAGTAAAAGATAAAAGGTAGTAGCAAAGATTTGGTAAGAGTCTGATGAAGTGCCGCTCTGTGCTTTTTAACCATGAGTGAATTTATACTGGTTTTATGTAATTTATCACACATTATCATTTATATGTAATGGTGTAATCATTCAAAGTGGAATGGTACTGAAACAATTGTAACCAATATTAAACTTGTGCTATATTGATATCTTCATCTTTTCCCTTGTCTGATACACAGGGTGGACCAAAAGTCATACACAAAATAAGTCCAGTATACTCTACAGCTGTCAAAAACACATTTCAATTTTTCTAAAATTGAATAAAATAAACAAAATCATGATAAATAAAAATATACTTGTATATAATAAACTAAATCTATAATAATGATCAGGTGCAGTTCCAAGAATTTTTTGAAAGGAATACAGTCCCAAGAGAAAAGGGTGAAATAACATTATTTAGAAGGACGTACTTCATTTCTTGAGGGGGTCTGCACCTGATAATAATAACATAATATCGTAACCAAAGATTTTGGTACATGACTTTTGGCCCACACTGTATGTATATATATTATTTAAAACAATTTGACTCAGCCTCATGCTACTTAAAGTTTCATAGGTTCCTGTAATGAGCCTACAAAACTTGCTTGGGGCTGAATCAAGTAGTTTTGAATAATAATAATATATAACTCTTACTATGTTGAGTGCCTCTTTCTTTCATTTGTTCACTTACTTGTGTGTGTGTATGTGTATATATATATATATATATATATATATATATATATATATACATATACATATACACACAAACACACATACATACATGCACATAAATATAGACAACTGGAAGAGGGAGAGTAAATTTCAGTTGTGGAATGTAGCATCTGCATGAGAGGGTGCTCAAAAGTTCCTGGCTTTAGGGGTATCACAAAAAGCCTGGTTGGAGGCCCAATCTTCCAAGTTCTTTTACAGGGCTTAGAAAAACTGAAGAATCACTACAATAAGTGTGTAAATCTGAGAGGGGAATATGTTGAATACAATCATAATTAACTGATCCTCCTGTATTTTCTTTTACCCAAAGCCAAGAATTTTTCAGCACCTCCTTGTAGCTAATTGGGAAGAAGTATATTTATATATTTGATATTTATTTAGGTGGAGCAGTAACATATGAGAATGGTAAAATACAACCCTTACAGAGGTGAGTGTTTGAGTAACAGCTTTCTGAATTAGCTAATATTCTAACACTGAATAATTTTTTGGGTTACTGAAGTGATTAAAAAAAGTTGTTAAATTATTCTAAAGCTATTTGTTGTCTCTTTTTAGATTTATCCAAATTAAAGACTTTGATAAAATTCTAGATAAAAAGACACCGATAAATTGTTTTTGCTTAAATGCTATCATTCGCAGACATGCTCCTGCTTCTGGACTACAGGCATGCTGCTTCCTCTCTGCCTTTTCTACTGCTTCTATAATATCCTTATAATAGCCTTTTTCCTTTTGAATTGATTGGACTCATGCCATCTCCATTCAGGCACTCCTGTTCTACTTGTCTCTAATCTTCCTATCATCTTTGCTATATCCAACACCACAAATCCCACACCCATTTTTTATTTTCTGCATTCATCAGGTGCTGTGTGGTAAGAAGTTTACTTTCCACCCATATGGTTCTGGGTACAGTCCTACTGTGTGGCACCTTGGGCAAATGTCTTCTACTAAAGCCTTGTGATTGGATTTGATAGACAGAAACTGAAAGAAGCCCATTATGTGTGTGTGTGCACACACGCATGCACGCACAAATAAGTTGTCTAAATTACGCAAAAATGAAAATAACACTAACTTCTCATTTTAACTGATATATTTACCAAAATTACATAAAAATATCTTGAAATACTAAAGAGTAAATTTATTCAATAAAATCGCCATTGGCTTCAACTATGGCCTCCAGATGACTTCAGAATCTCCTGCAACTCTTCTGGGTGGTCTCCTTGTTTAATTTGCTGAATGCTGCCGTAATCCTTGTCTTCAGTTTATCTTTGGTGTTACAAGGAGTTTTGTTGGTCTCTCACTCAACTGCACCCCACACATAATAATCAAGGGGGTTGCAGTCTGGGGAGTTAGGTTGCTAGATGTTAGGGGTGATGTGGTCACAGAAATTATCTGACAGCCATGACTGGGTTCTCTTGCTTCTGTGGCATGGTGCAGAGTCCTGTTGCCAGACATAGGGTGTTCCAGCAGCCACTCTGGGCAGCATTACCTCCTCCAGGCACTTGATGTAGGTCTCTGTGTTGAGTCTGAGGCTGTGTGAGAAGATGATGGAAGCATGACATCGCCATCACTAGTAATCACTCCAAACACCATGATGTTGACTGGATGTTTGATTTTTATCACTCTCAGTACATGTCCTCAGATTGACACTCAAACACTCTGAAATGTTCATATTGGAGCTTCTGGCATGAATGACAAGCAATATAGCACGTTGCTTCCAAATCATTGGCAGAGTGATTTGCGCCATGATGTTGTTTTTCTCACAGACAGTGCCCAACTGACCCTACTATACTGTGTAGGCGACAATATTAAAAACAAACAATGCGCATGCACGAATTTAAAAATATAAAATGGCGACAATTTACCCATCACACCCTGTGTGTATACACACACACACACACACATATACACACATGCATATATACACATATATATATACAGATATGTATATATATATATATATATATATATATACATACACACACACACACACACACACACACACACACACACACACAGGGTTATTCAAAAAGAATGAACCAGTTTCATTACTCAATATTTTAATAAGGAAAAGCAATAGAAAACTTCAGCTAACTCACACATATTTACTCCCAATCAACTTTTATTTCCTGTCTTACAAGTGTTCAATGTGGCCGCCACCTGCAGCACGGGCAACATCAATGCTATAAGAGAATTCTTCCCAGATGTGTATCTGCTTGGCCTGTGAGATCCCCAGACCTCACTGTGTGTGATTTTTTCTTGTGGGGATATGTAAAAGATCGTGTTTATGTTCCACCACTACCCATTACCTTGATGACCTTAAACATCGAATAACAACAGCAATCAACTCAGTGGATCATGATATGCTGATATGCATCTGGGAGGAATTCTCTTATCGCATCGATGTTGCCCTTGCTGCAGGTGGTGGCCACATTGAACACTCGTAAGACTGGAGATAAAAGTTGATTGTGAGTAAATACTTGTGACTTCCTTATTAAAATATTGCGTCATGAAATTGGTTCATTCTTCTTGAATAACCCTGTATATATATATACATACATACAGGTGGCATGAGTCCAATCAATTCAAAAGGATAAAAAAGCTGTTATAGAAGCAGTAGAAAAGGTAGAGAGGAAGCAGCATGCCTGTAGTCCAGAAGCAGGAGTATATCTGTGAGTGACAACATTTGGCCTCATCTTTAGAATTAAGCAAAAATAATTTATTGTTGAATATATTTTACACACATTATACACACACATTGTCATCATTATTTCTGTTTTATTTTTGACAGAAATTTTAAACTAAATGTTTTAATAATCAACACTAAAATACAGAGAAGCACTAGAAAGTTAGTTGAAGGAGTGAAACAAAAAATGGCCAGAGTAAGTACAATAAATTACTTGTATGGCATGGTGTGGTTAACTCATAATTGAATAGCTGGGCAGTTTCACTTTATTTTACTCATTTAACTATACTAATTATTCAATTGTTCTACCTATATAGTCTTCCTCTTGAAGTTGTAGTCTCTACAATAAGAATAATGTATTTGTAAGCTGCTACATAGTGAAAGTGTCATGAAGTATATGATTGTGAGAGTATGATTGAGTACATAATAATGAGAGTATGATGGAGTACAGGATAGAATATCAGGGAGTAGTTATAGAATAAATATTTTGAATACAATGAAATATTTAGAAACAAAATAAAAATCATTTAAAAGAATTTCTCTTTTTTAAAATCCAGTATCCTGAGGTTATGCAAAAAATTATGGATGTGATCCATGGAATAAGTTTGAAGGCCTGCGAAATTTTAAATGAAGAAATTCATGAAGATAAACTTTACCCAGTACTTGAGGTAGAATTAATCTTACCTACTCAATATACTTTCTCATTAAATTGCTTCTGAATGTGTAAATTTTACATTTGACTGTATGTGAATTCACTACGTATGACTACACAACTCAATACATATGACTACACAACATATGACTTGCTACCTATGACTGCACTACATATGATTTATTATATATGTTTCACTACATGTGACTACACTGCCTATGACTATTATATATGCTTCACTACATATGACTACACTACATGACTACTCTACATATGACTCCCTTACATCTGACTACACTACACATGGTAACCTAATGTAAGTAAATGAATTTCTGTTGGTTTCAATGATGAGGATTCAGTTGTTCAATCAACTGATTGATTTGTTCATTAAATTAGCATGTATGCGGCTGAGTATTCCACAGACGTATGTACCCTTAACATAATTCTCAAGCAAAATCATCACGACCAGTACGTGGTAAGACTGTACTTTTGAAATACAGGTATAATCCTTCTGATGGGTTCCTATTACAGTTTCTGTGTACCCAGTTCCACTTATTGACCTGAGGCAGTGGTGAAAGACACATAAGATACTGCATGGTAGGATTGAATCCAGGACATCATGATTGTGAATCAAACTTAATCATTTGGCCATGCTGCATTCACTATATGTGAATTCACAACTTATGATACATGTGACTTCAGTACATATTATCATACTATATATGTAAATATATCCAGTATTGCTATGAACAGTTTTTGATTTAAAAAATCCATTAACCCTTTAGCATTCAGATTATTCCATCAAATGTAATGCTTTTTCATTCATATTGTTTTGAATTAATCATACATCATCTTGTGGCTTTGAGATATTCACGCTGTAATTGCTTATTTTTAGAAGGACATTGTAGGGGTAGTTGTGAGATGTTGTATCTAGCTGGTTTGAACATAAAACAGGTAGAATATTTAGGCCAGATATACTCGGTTTGAATTTTAAGAGGTTAAACCCGCAAGATATAATCATTCAATGCTGTTGTTTTTAACAGTGGGAAGTTCATGATTTCAAGTCTCAACAAATTCATCTTTAGCACCTGTATAACTAAATATTTCTTTTCTCAGGTGTAAACAGCTTTATGTAATGAATCTGGTACAGAAAGTATTTGTTTGACAAAAAGGAACTGGAATTTAATTATTGAGCACATGAATTAATAACTATTCCATGTTGTCCCTTTTAAGGTTTTTAAAGTGAAACTTTTCACAGCAACACTTATATCATCAATTTAATGTTCGCTTTTCCATGCTTACTTGGGTCAGACAAAACTCTTCGAGGTATTTTTGTCTAGCCAGATGCTCTTTCTTCACCAAGCCTCACCTGTTTCCTACCAAAGCAATAGTCCTTTGAATAATGAACAGCTCAATGACTACGTATATTTTCATATATATATGTAGATTATAAACAAATGATGCGATTTTGGATGGACAGTGATTTTCTTTTCAATCAGTGCATAGATGTCAAGAGGAAGACACAAACACACACTCATATGTATATACATGATGGGCTTCTTACAGTTTTCACCTATCTATTTCACTCACAAGGCATTGGTCAGCTCTTGGCTTTAGCAGAAGATACTAGCCAAAAGTATCCATGTATGGGGATGAATCCTAAACCACATAGTTCTACAGTGAGCTACATGTCTCAGCCTGATCCTGTCTGTCTCTTATTAATTTATGTTTTCATTGAATTTATTATTATACAATTTATTTTCAAATATGCTTTAATATCTATATTTCATAGGAACTAGTTGATTTAAATCATTGTCAGTTGGCAGCTCTTGGCGTTAGCCATCCATCACTGGAATATATACGATACATACTTCATGAATTTTCTTTGTCTGCAAAATTGACTGGAGCTGGAGGCGGTGGATGCGCTTTTGCTATCCTTAATTCTGGTATGTATTTACTTTATCATATTCAGTAAATGAAATGCATTTTCTTTTTGTCTGTTTAGATATTGCATTCATTATATGATGCCAGTATTAGTTAAAAGTCTTTGAATATTTACATAAATTGTAACAATTTTTCATAGCCAGATTCATTGGGAGTGGGGGATAAATACACTGTCCCCACCTCCATTGATTTTCTTCTTACATTTCACTTCCACTAGATATATCTTTTTCCAAGCCTTTAAGTTATTTGTTTATATATATATTATACAAAATATATCACATCAACTCAGAGTTTCTACCTTTACAAACAGGGTGTTATTACGTGTGTGATTTTTTGCTGCCCTGGTAACTGTTAACCTATTTTTTCTGTGTTAATTGTAAACAAGGGAAAAATACATGCATCCATTTATATATATATAATAGGCTTGATAATTGTTAAGTTATATACTTCCTTAACATGAAACCCATGGTAGCCTGGGTAACCTAGAAATAAAGAATACTTACCCATCAATGCAATGTTGAGCACTCATTATTCTTACTGTGTGTATGTGTATCTATATATATGGGAGAATCTACGAAAAAAACAACAGACAAGGACAGGTGGTGTAAACAGCAAAAGCATGTATTAGTTTAACGCTCAGGAATAGAGAAAGTCTTTAACGTTTTGAGCTACGCTCTTCAACAGAGAAAACAAGGAGAAAAACACAGAGAAATCTATGTATGTGTATTATTGTCTTCTTGCTTTCACATTGCATGGGAGTTGTAAACTATTGTGCAATGTAAATTATTGTGAAAATTCCAGTTATTGTCTAGCTATAAGATTGGATGGTCTTTGAGTTTTTAAGTCCAATTTTACTTTCATTAATCATCATGGCTTCTCCAGAGAGTTTGAATTATTTTTTTACTTTTTCTGTTTGGAGAGAGAGTTTTCTTGCAATGCAGATGTATTGTGAAGAGTTTATTTTGTCGAACTTATGATTTATGGACATATAAATAAAACACTCACAAAAATGAAATCAATAATAATAGGGAATGTAAAAAAATAACTTTGCTATCTAATGCTTAAAAGTAGCTTATTATAGCTTTCTGTTTTCATTTCTTAGCAATATTATTTAGTTTACTTATTAAAAGGTACCATTGTTGAAAACAAAAAACTTAATTGCCACATTTTGGCATTTGTTGACAAGAAATCATAAAATACATGAGTTGATATTTAAATATTTAATTTTGTTTTTAATTAAACTGAAACATAATTATACAGGCTATATGTGTGTGTGTATAGGTGCAGATGTGGCTGGTGGCAAGAAGTTTGCTTTCCGACCACATAGTTCTGAGTTAAGTCCCACTGCATGACATCTTGGGCAAGCATCTACTATAGCCCAGGGCCAATCAAAGCCTTGTGAGTAGATTTGGTAGACAGAAACTCATTGTATATACATATATGTGTGTCTTTGCATTTGTTCCCAACCACTGCTAGACAATTGGTGTTGGTTTGTTTATGTCCTTATAATTTAGCAGTTCAGCACAAGATACCGATAGCATAAGTACCAGACTTTAAAAATAAGGACCCCAGGTCAATTTGTTCATCTAAAACAGTGGTACTCAAACATTTTTTTTTAACCTTTGAACTTCTTTGATTCATATTTTACTTGGGTAGACCCTCTTAGCCATTTTAAGCTTTAAAAAATCCCATTATATTTTTGGAATGAAATAGTAGAAATTGTATTAAAAAATATGTCAAAATATTTTGTGTATTGTAGAAGTATAACTAATCTATTGCAGATAAATTTTAACAAGAAAAATCTTATATAGACTGGCTAGGGTCATATGGATCCCAATTGAGAACCACTGATCTAAAACCTTTTAAGGTAGTGAATCAGCATGGTCACAGTCCAATGACTTTAAATGAAATATATAAATGGATATGATCTTTTTATTTCTTTTTCCCAGGTAGCTCCCCTGCTGATTTTATGAAAGAGGAGAGCATTGATATTAATTGTTCTACATAGAATTATTTCATTATAAATGAAGTTGCTCTAAATTTATGTCAGATTTAGGTTACGACCAGGAGCTTGCCTCCCCACTCTGTTCACTCTATTGACGAAAATAAGGCTATAGTCTTTATGCTACATGCAGCACTGAATAAAGAAAGGTTTTACTAAGTATGATGATGATAATGAAGCCATTTACAAAGAGAAAGAGTGTTGTCAACTGAATTCATTCAAATATATTACTACTCTTTTACTTGTTTCAGTCATTTTGACTGTGGCCATGCTGGAGCACCGCCTTTAGTCGAGCAAATCAACCCCAGGACTTATTCTTTGTAAGCGTAGTACTTATTCTATCGCTCTCTTTTGCTGAACCGCTAAGTTACGAAGGACGTAAACACACTAGCATCGGTTGTCAAGCGATGTTGGTGGGGACAAATAGACATAAACATACACACACATATACGACAGGCTTCTTTCAGTTTCCACCTACCAAATCCACTCACAAAGCTTTGGTCGGCCCGAGGCTATAGTAGAAGACACTTGCCCCAGGTACCATGCAGTGGGACTGAACCCGGAACCATGTGGTTCGTAAGCAAGCTATTTACCACACAGCCACTCCTACGCCTATGTATATATTAGTTTATTAAACTTTCTGAGCCAAAAAAAAAAGGCCAGTTATTATTTGAACTTGGAATGCAGAGAAAGGAAATGTACCATTACTGGTTTCTTTTAGCACTTTGAGTTCGACTTCACTCAAGGTAAAAAAGTGTGATATTGTAACATTCATGTATTTCCTCATGATGATTAACAATGTAAATTGATTTTAGCATGGTATGTTTAGCTCAGATCAAAGCCATTCCATCATGAAAATCTCAAAGTTATAATTAATTCAAAACAATTTGAAGAAATAAACTTATATGTGATAGTAATCTGAATGCTAAAAGGTTTAACAAAATGGTAAGCAAAATGTTTTTTTTTAAATTTTCAGTTTTTGAAATTGTTTTGGTTTTTAACAGAATGACCTTTGAATATTGCAGGTGTCTCTGAAAACCAAAAACTTGCTGCATTACAAAAACTGAATGAGTCAGGCTTCCATGCTTTTGAAACAATCCTTGGAGGACAAGGTGTCAAATTATGCACATCAGTGGATGAAAATCCTTTTACAGAACTCACTGACATTTAAAATATCACAATAAAAATCAGATATGGTTTATTTTACTGGCATTTTTATCTTACTTCTATAGAAACACAATTATTTTAATATGGATCATTCAAAAAATATAATTTATGAGTTAAACAGTAATATAAATACACATCATTTACAGATTCATTGTATTCTTAGCTACCATTGGTTTACTTTGCTGTGTCATGTTTTAAGGGATTTTTATGGTGAAATTTCGCCCAAGATTTGAAATCGTTCCCCTGACACACCGTGAGCTATCCTAGTAGTTTTTTAATACACCAGCCTGCCTATCTTACACCATGTTGCCGTATTTATTATTGATGCGTCTGAACAGGTATCTAATTGCATTTTGGTCTGAAAACCATTTATTTTTACCAACACAAATTTTCAATTTTGTATAGTACAATTTACTTTTGTTGAGTAGACTTTCTTTGGTTTTACAATTTTCTTTGACCAGCATTTCGTCTGTATATGCCCAATTTTACCACACTTAAAACATGTTTTATCTTTGAAGGGGCAATCTTTCTTCAAATGTTGGTCTCCACAACCATAGCACCGTTTTGAATTTATGTTTTCTTCTATCTGTACTTTCTTTACACATTTGTACCTTCTTATTATTGTCTTCTATTTTTCTTGTATCATCTTGAAGGTTTATTATTTGTTGGCATTCCTCAGCCACTCTCTGCAAGGTTAGTTTCACATCTTGATTCAGCTTTGATAATATTCTTTTTCCATTTTCCATGTCTTCCACTGCCACCAGCCTTTTAACGAATATTAGGCACTTGAACATATCTGACATTAATTCCTCCAGCTTAAACCTTTCATAAGCCTTATTAACCACACTGGCATATGTTACAAAATCGTCGGACTCGTTTTTCTTTAAATTTAAACATTCCCACTGAATGTTAAACTGCGAACTTTTCTCACTAAAAATATTAGTCAAAATATTTATCATTTCATCAAAACACAATTCCACGGGCTTTCTCAGCAAAATAAAGTTACAAGAACTTTCATGTTCCAGAGGGGCAAGCTTTCGCAAAAGAAGTCTTACCTTCCTTTCACTAGACCATCCCTTGCATTCCTCTCGGAATATGTCTTCGAATCATCTGTAATATGCAGTAAAAGTAGTTCCTTCATCCAGTTTGTAGTGAAATTCTTCGATGGAATTTGCAACACCATCCACTGAAACTGATTGTCGTATTTCTTGACTGCAGTAACATCTGTAGTTGCTGCTCTTGTTGTTTGACAACTGCTTTCAGTAACTCTTCCATTTCGGAACTATTCGAAACCTCGTTGCCACTGTTATATTGCACGTTCGGATGGTGTGCCTTTGCCAATAACGTACCTCTACTCAACTACCGAACTCTCACTTCCGACGTCTTGACCACTGACGGTTCCGTCTCGCTCTACCTGATGCTTCCATCTAGCTATCACGTCCACACAACAATGTTATTAAACAAAAGTTACATTTGAATAAAAAAATTATGTTTTATACACAATAATAAACAAAACACAAAAGACATCCAATTGTAAAAATAGGCAGGATTTTATTAGTGGTTTTATATCTAGATGTCACTAATTTTTAATGCATTTTTTCCTTTACAATCAACAAAAACAACAAAGTGAAATTTTAAAATTTTTACCCATTTCTTTCCCATTCCCATATGTGCTATTTTTCCTTTTCCTTTTTTTTTATTTCTTTACGAGTGAACATTCCAACATGAAGAAAGATGGTTAACTTTGTACAAAACGTGTCACAGAAAGCAACAGACAGAATTAATGTCCTGAATTTTTTTTTCATTTTATATATATATATATGTATATATATATACATATATAGTGTATGTGTGATTTGGAAGAGAAAATTTAGTGTGTATCATATGCAGATATGGGAAAAATATGAGTAGGGAAAATGAATATGGTGGTGGGTAATATTTAATTAACAGGGACAGTCTCCAATTAGCTTTGAATTATTTTTTTACTATTATTATATAAAAACCAAATTAAACATTTGGTCAGTACCATGATGTGCAGTAGACAAAGCAGTAAATTGTCTATGGAGAGAATATAAAAGTGAGAAAGAGGAAAACAGTTTATAACGGAAATGAGGTACAATATTGGCAAATAGTAAAATATATTTTCTGTTTGAGAAGAAAAATAATAAATGTGATAAGAGCATTGCACAAATAAATTATTTAAATAGATTAAAAAAAAATTAAATCAAACGAAAGAATAAGTTTAATGCATTTAAGGTTTTTAAATTTTAGTGAGGGTAGAATTGAATGGAAATATACATGGTCTGTGGCAGTTATAAAGACTGCAGAAAATTAAAAGATTTATTGTGACAGAAAAAAAAAAAAGGGAATGTTTAGAAACATGTCTAAGAAAAAGGTATTCAGTGTGTCTATTAAATTATTTGAACCATAATTATTATTGCTGTAACTGAGACAAGATATTAGAATGAGGAGTATATTTGATTGCTGTACTGGCTATAATTCATTCCTTCGTAAAGCATCCTTTATGTTCAGTTTTACAAAGGGGAATTTATGAAACTCTATATATGTGAACTATTTTATTGACATAAAAAAATTAAAAAAACTTATCTTACATTTCAGGAAGAATTCTGAAATTCACCAACTAGTGATTCCAGTTTAGAATTGTAATTGAAACCAAGAAAAATTGTAAATTTAAAGATTATATATTTATATTAGGGTTTTTTTTTAGTAGTCAAAACATCCTTTATAACAAATAATAATTTTATATATACTACATATTTTGAAATAGTTTCCACTGATGACTATGAAGCAAAATGAATTATTGTTTGTAAATGTTATTATGTAAAAGAATTAAATTATTAAATTCAATTTATTATCATTGTATACAAATACAACAGAAAACCGAGCAAATTTTTAATTGTCATCTTTTTGTGGGATGCTATAGATTAGAAATCAAAAATGCTATCTCCTGCACTGCAAGGACAATATTTAACAGCACCTCATTAGCAATGAACAAATAAGTGACATTCCTGCTACACTAGAATATTGCACCATATTTTATTTATACTTAGTTTTAAAGTCAATATCATTGTTTCTCTCTAAACTAAACTAGGCAAAACTTGACAATTGTACACTATGAAAACAGTTGTACAGTAAAGTATCAGTTGATATGTAATAAACAGCTGTCAACTTATGTCAGTGAAAGTCTTTGTTCCCAGCAGTAAACTTTACTTTTTCTACAGACTTATCCTATCACTCCAGCTTTCTCTTACAAACACTTTTTGTTTTTAATGATTGTAGTCTTTACATAGTCAATCTTTAAAATTTGTTTCCTGTCTTCAAATAAGTGTCATCGATATTTTTACTTTGTTAAGTTTTTTTAAAAGCGATGACTTTGAATAATATTTGGTTAATATGAGTATTAAATAAATATTACTCAAAGTCAACACTTTACTACCAGTGTAAAAAAAACCCCCAAAAAACCCTCCTGTTAACAGATATATTGGTGATACTTATTTTCTGATATCAACAATACTTTGGAAACAGGAGACAAACTTCCACCTTGTAAAAATACGATAGTTATTTTACTTCTGCTATGATACCAGGTTCACATAAATGCAACCAACTTTATCAAGTGAACTGAAGCAAATTTAGCTGGTCAAGAATATATTATAGTACCTATAATGAAATATGAATTCACAACTGTCATTTTGCCATTTAATCAATCCGTAATTGTTTCTCCTTTCATATATTTTTTTCATAATTCTAATACAAATCCTAAGATGAGTTTACTAGTTGGTATGGCTAGATGTTACTAACAAGATTCATCCATCAGTATAAAGTTGTTTAAAATGACTGATATACTTGGATGTGATCATGTATATTCCTATCTACTAAACAGATTTTATTACATTATGAACGCTTTACCAGTATTTTCATATTTCTTTTTTCAATTACTCCTGTATGTGTGAGTATGTGTGTTGTTAAGCACTTTATTTAATTTGACTTTTTCCATATTTGTTCCTCTCACTCTTCACATTTAATGAATGAGCATATAGCAAATTGTTACACACCTGATTTGGTTCCCTTTAAAAAATTTCATTTCATTTTTCACAAACATCTTTACTTCCATTGTTATGTTTTTTTTTTTTTTTTTTTTGCAAGAAATTAAGCCCTGCAATTAATTAGGTGCTGCTTTCACAGTTCTCAGCATATGACAGTATAATCAACTGATTTACATCAAAATCCTTACAATATATAATCATAGAATGGTGAAGTCTTTCACTGTTTAATCCAAGTGGATTGAACAGTAAAAAGTTTAAAAAAAAAACTAACTTTGTCTTTTAACATGAGAGCATTCTGGTAGAAAAAAAAACAACAAAAAAAAACAAACAAAAAAACTTCAAGCTCTAAATTCTATGTAGTGTTCTTCAGGAAAACTACTCGCCAAAATTGTTTTTGTCACAGCTGAAATTATCTTCAGAATAAAGGTAAGAATATTTTGACTGTGTGTGTGTGTGTAAAACTTTAATTTCATTTCAGGTCAATTAATCACACTACTTATGCATCAAGAGCTCATAACAAATTAATATAAAATTGAAGGAATATTCGTCACAAACAGTTGAAACTGATACAGTCTCAGGAATTTACCAATACCAATAGGAGAATCAACATTATATCAATTCAAAGAATTGATAAGAGAATAAATATAAAAACCAATTCAGATTTTAATGCCGATTAACAAAGTATAAAAATAAAAATTCATTTCTCCCTAAAACTATTTTTATAAGAGCTAAAGTAATAATTTAAATACAATAAGAAATACCGTTTTAGAAATCCTTCTGTGTATGCATCTACACTCATCAAATACTCAAACATTTCTCTTGTGTTCAATAGACAAACCATTATAGCTTTGATAAATGCTGCACATTTAAGGCCTCATTACACTACTACTTAGCCCCTTTATTTAACACATAGATTCCCAAAAAGAAAGAAAGAGATTGGGGATAGGCTCATGACAAAATATCTGCAAACAAGCATAGATATTTAAATTTAACCAAGGTGTCTATTGTGTATGATAAAGAGAAGAGACAAAAATAAAAGAAAAGACTATGACTGATCTCCTGAAACTATATTTTCTTTATGCTATACCTATTTGTAATAGAAGGATAACTAAGGTATTGTTAGTTGACAAACAGAAAGAGTCCATAGTATGCAAGAAGAAAATAAATAGAAAAGCAGTAACTACCATTTGATCATGGTTGAAGTAAACCATCATGTTATCTGGTTAATTAAAGCTTACTTTTAGCCAGTGTTTTTTTTTTAACTCAATTTGTTTTCCTCTCGACTTGAAATCACTGACACTGTTGTCTCAAATACACTTGATTCAATGATCAAGTCGTCCATGAACTGAGTGACACGAGTTTGACAGAGGCCATAAAGTCAGCTCCTTTGTCCAATAAGTTGTCAGCTATCGACAAAACTCGGCCTGGCTCATGTAAGATCACCAAAGGGAGGGGAAGCTGATAATTGAGTATTCAATTATGGCGTTCCATTCCTCATTAGAGATTTTGGAGAAACATTTGGTGTGCTATTAGCTGAATGAGCTAATCCTCTCCCTCGAACACCTGAAAAGAGAATTAAAATACAAAACATAATAAAAAACATCATTACTATATAAGTAATTACTGTGAATTAATTATTTTTAGTCTTAAAAGCCCAGCAATGAAAGTAATTATTTTACTGTCATCATAACTTTTTCTGCATTCAGGGCCCATGTATTGCTACCATGCAACAATGCAGTTTGTACACAAGTACCATACAGTCTACCTTTCACTTTGAGACCATTTGTTACCAACAGAGGTAATAGCTTACTGCACTTAATGCAGTCTGTTCTTACTCTACTATACTTTCAAAACTATTCCGACATCACTGTGAATTATGTTGCCTAGGTAACAGAAGCTATGTACAACTACTGGGGACCTGCTGCATACAAAGTTTACTTTCTCTGCTAATCTGCTTGTAATACCTTATGTGTGTCCATAGTTTGCAATGGGCACATCATATGAAATTCCTACTTATTCCTTTTCGAAATACTGAGCAAGGCCATTTTTTTTATAGAAGTAGAGTCCTCTCTGTTTTCCTACTTACTTCAACCTTGGTCTTTGCCAAGTTAACTTAAAGGCCCTTTGATTCTGAGCTTTGCTTCCATACCTATAATTTCTTTTTTAACTCTACTGATTTAGCTATAAGAACAAGGTAATCAGCATGTAGAAGTTCTCAGAGGCATCCAGTTTAAACTAATTTGTAATGGTCTGAAAGATAATGATGATTAGGAACTTGAGAACCAAGCGCTGGTGAGCGCTAACCCACATACTGAATTCATTATTGTACTTGATAACTTCCATCTTACTAACTGCACCACTGTACATGGCTTGAACAGATCTCACAAGTCATTTGTTTACCCTTAGCATCCTCATAGACCAAGAGATTAGGGAGTGATGGATCATGTTAAAGGATAAGCACATTGGCTTACTTTCAGCTAAATACTTTTGAAATAGCCTCATTTGGAAGACAGCACCAGTAGTATTTCTCCCTGGCACAAAACTAAACTGCGTCTCATCTTGGCTAATTCTCTTCCTAATATCTCTTTCTGTAACTTTCATGATCTGGCCCTGCAATTTGATGCCTCTAACTTTCTTTCTCTAAGGCATCTCTCTTTCACCCTTGAAACAGCTGCCTATTATGCTGCTAGTCATTGGGTATGACACCTTCCTGTACAACCTGATTGGTTATGTGGGCAGCTAAACCATATCCTACACCACCAGATGTTTTAAGCATCTCAGCAGTAACTCCTGATGGTCCACACACATACACACATTCATATATACATAGGGATCGAAATCTCCCTCACTACCTTCATTTTAATGTATGTGTCACTGTGCTTAAATAAGTAGCTTAGTCTTCTCCAGCACTGTCTATCACCAATCAATACAGTCCTATGTCATCTTTGCTGTGAGATGCAAAATATTTTGAAGAGTCTTCACTACTTTGTCCCATATCTTTTTCGGTCTCCCTCTCCCACAGTTTCCGATAACTCAGAGTACTTGGCACCTTCTTATGCAGCACATGTCCTACAAATGCATCACATGCTTATGCTAGCACAGCCTTTTCTCTTGCACACATCTTCCCCTTGTTCCTATGTTCAGTGTCCTGCTTAAAGCAATATAAAGATAACACTTCTTACTCCAATCCACTCTCAATTTAATTCTCTTGTGTTCCTTCATTTCTTTCACTCTCTATCATTTAAAAATCTCCTATTTCCAAACCATCTCTGCATGCCAGCAAATTGCCAATTATTATAATTAACAACAGGAGTGCTGTCCAAACAGTTGGTCTAAGCCTAACAGGCTGATTAAGAAATTTGCTTAAAATATACGAGGAGAATCTTTTTCAAAAAGGCACAGGATTGGCTGTGTAGTTAAGAAGTCATGTGATTTGTTTCCTTGTCTTGACATTGTGCACCAATTGTCAAAGAATGTCACTGTCACACAAGCAACATTGTCCCTTTGCATTCCTCTGAGAAAACATGTCCAGCCAGTGTGCTGTTCATGATTAGAGAACTAGGGAATATAAAATATTACCATGCTAGCAAACGGGTGAAAGTTGGTGAGAGGGAGATCATCTGGTCATAGAAAAACTTACAACATATTCTGCCTGACCCATGCAAGAATGAAAAAAAAAACAATAAAATGGTGATGGTAGTGGCAGTGGTGGTAATATTAGTGTCTAAATTGAGTTTTAAGCTGAAATAACGACACTGCTAACAAATATTTATTTTTTTCCATTGAAAGAAATAACTTATGTGTTACATATAGGGCTGAGTGTCTGACCTTTTGCCTGGCCTGTGAAATTATAGCCATAAGCAGCATACGCTGCAGTCATGCCAGCTTGTGCACCAGCAATTTCAGCAGCAGATAATGCTTTCTTTGCAGTGCCTCGTCCACGTGGGCGTCGTCCAACTCCTGAACCTTTTGGTCGACCACGACTACGACCTGTTCCTCTTTTTGTTGGTGTTGGAATTGGAGCCACTGAAATTACCAAAAAATATAATTAAAAACATTAAAATGAATGACATTAAGAGGGCGGAGGAAACATGTGGAAGGGGTAGATCCAAGAAGATGTGGGACAAAATGGTGAGAAAGGATCTTCAGATGTTGGGATTTACAGAGGGGATGACAAAGGATTGAGACTTGTGGCAGTTTACTGTGCTTGAGAAGGCATGTCAAGCTAAGTAAAATTATAGTTTTTGCATACAGGCATGACTCCTGCATTCCTCTTCAGCTGAGCAATCCTAATCTTGTGGATGTTGGAACCACATAAAAGGACCTGTGCCGTGCTGCGTAAAAGCACCCGGCACACTTTGTAAAGGAGGTGGCGTTAGGAAGGGCATCCAACCTTAGACACCATGCCAAAACAGACCTGGAACCCAGGCAGCTCTTCCACTAGCCAGCTCCTGTCAAACCATCCAACCTATGGAAAACAGACGTTAAATGATGATGATAATGATAACTTACAATATGCTGATTAACAGATTTGTTAATATACTTTTTATTTTGGAACACAATGAAAGCAAATATATTTTCTGCTGTTGAATAAAATTAAATTTAAAAAAATAAACACCCGTCTGGTAATGAGTAGCATTTAAATGTTGATATCTCTGTTTCCAGTATTTCTCATAGAAACTTCTTTGGTAGTTTGATATGAGGCACAGTCTTGTAAAAGATGGTGTAGAGTAAGTAGAGTCAGCTCCAGGATTGAACTGGTTCACCTATCAGTGACTTTTATCACTGATGTCTTATCTATTACTATATTTCCTCTTTTCTAACTTTGCTTAATAACAAAAAAAAAAAAAAAAAAAAAAAAAAAAAATTCTTTCATAAATGCACCAAAGAAAAGTATGCCAAAATGATACAAACAAAGGCATGTAGCACTCACGTGGAGGGAAAGATGTATGTGCATCATCAACTACAAGTGGGGCATCATTACTGTTATCATCTATCACAAGGTTACTTGATGGTTGGTTGAATTCACTGCCAACTGACATCTGTAATAAGTAAAAAAGAAAAAGGAAAGTATAAGGAGGGAGTGATAACAGGAAGGAATATACCAGAGAAGAGAGAGATAACAAAATAGATGAAATGATAGAAATACCCTAGCATGAGAAAAACAAACTGTTGCTGCTGATGATAGCCTTGTGGAACTTGCAAAGACTCAGTGGATAAGGTGCTAGCTTCTTTACTACAGAATTGAAGGTTTATATCTAATTTTTCAGAAACAGGAAGAAGTGTTTTCTGTTTCACTTACCCGACAATAAAGGAAAAACAATAACACAAAACAGGAAATAAGGGAACAGTTTGGTGGTTTACGATAGTGAGCTGAAATCCTTTCACATAAGAATCAACAAGTAACTCCATAGACATATACACATGGTTGGCTATTGGTTTTTTTTGAAGTTGTCATATCATCTCATGAAAAGTTCTTATGTAGTGTGGTGGTTGAGGCTCGAGGTTGGAATCTATTGTGATTTACAGAAAGGGATGTGCAGGTTAGTCACACCAGAGACAAACTTCTGTAAAATGTTTGAGAGTGTACAGAAGAAGGTGATGAGTTTGCATGTGAGAAAAATTAGGCATAAGAAGAGTTATATGCAGTGTGCATAGTGGTTAAGAGTGTGGGCTACTAACCCCAAGATTCCGAATTTGATTCCAAGCAGTGACCTGAACAATAATAATAATAATAATAACATCGAAAAATACCTTAGGAATGAGAATCCAGGTTCAAAATTTCCCCAAGACACCTGAAGCAGGCTGGAGGGTATATCAGCCGAAGCGTTGTTAACAACAAACAAGATGAGGACAAATATTTGTTGAATCTAAATAATGTAAATGATGTACATAATTCCTCATCTCTTAAATATAGAAAGGTGATTTTCCTTTGAATTTATCTCCATTGTGAGGTTTCTGATGGCTGAACTTTGAAAAATACTCGTAAGATTTACTGTAAAGTAAAACATCCTTTTCTCATGCTAACATGGGTTGGATGAGATATTTTGGGACAACACTTTACAACCAGATGATCACCTTGATGCCAACCCTTTTAGTTAACTCTTATGACACACAAATCCAATTACTTGTCTTTGAATGTTGATGAAAAAATTCAATAACAAAGCAATGAAAGCAAAGATAGTTTGGCATACTTAAAAAAAAAAAAGAAAACAAAATTATGCTTTTAAATATATAACTTACCTCACTCTGTGGACTGGCAGGAACAGACATAGAATCAAAGCTTGCAACAGAATCAGTATCTGGGACAGGAATTATAACATTATCTTCTGTTTTGAAGCGTTTAAAATCTTTCGTCTGTAAAACAAGTTCAAAGCAGTCTTAGAAAGAAGTTAACAATTTTTCAAAGAAAATGTATAAAAGCATGCATGCGTTATTTGAATAAAAAAAAAAAAGACCTGGGTATCATACGAGCATATATCCAAGTAGTTTATAAAATATATAGAAAGATAAAAGACTAAACAATTATGGTTCATTCCAGAACTGCATATCAACAACTGTTGTTGAATGATTTAATATTCAGGATATTTTTAAGACCACCCTCTTTCTTGATGGATTAAAACAATAAGGATCCTAGTTAGTTCATATTTAATATTTCTCATTAAAGGTGCTTGCATGGCTATATGTTTAAGACTTCCTCTTCACAACCATGTGGTTTACAGTTTGATCCCATTGTGTGATTTCTTGTGCAAGTGTCTTCTGTTATAGCCTTGGGTCGATCAATATCATGCAAATAAAATTTGGTAAACAGTTAAAAATAATCGTGTGCAACACCATACATATATATATGTATGTGTATGCATTTGACACAACAACACAACTGGTTGTGTAAAAAGGTAACTTGATCATTCAATAAATATTGAGCAATAAAAATGCATTTGTGTATAAAGCACAAAGTTAATTTCTCTAATATCTCTTTTGGCACACCACTGTTATTAATCTGCATTTTGAAAGAGCAAAAAAAAAACAAAACACATACATACACACCATCATCATAATTTTATGTCTGCTTCCTATGATGGCACGTTTGAAAAGTCCAACAAAATCCAATGGGTTAGAGGACTGGGCCTTGCTCCAATCTGTCTGTATGGGTATGGTTTCTACAGCTGGATGCCTTCTCTAATGTGTGTGTGTACGTACACAAACATATCTATCTATCTAAATATATGTTTAGTTCTCATGCAAAATGCATGCCCAATGGTTTCTAGGCTAAGAATTTTGAAAAAGAAGGATGCATTATACATGAATATATATAAGTACCAGACTGATTTAAGTATTAAATATATTAGAGCAGATATGATCAATCAACAAATGTTTAAAAGGCTTGCCCCAGAATGGCCACTTCTCTCTCATTCTCCTGAATGACCGAAGCCAGTATAAGAATACAAGAATACAGAACATACTCCTAGTGACATAAGAGCAAGTTGTATTTATTATTGTTGCTTCTATTACCTTTGAATAGAAGTTTTTGAGTGCTAGTCACAGGAAACCTATTTTCGTAATTTCTAAAGGGAAACAAAAAGACCGTTCACCTTTTCAGTAAGTTTTTCTCGCTTGCGTTTTCGTTCCTTAGTCTCCTTCTCACGCACACGCTTTTCCTCTTGACGTTGTTTCACTGAAAGTATTACTAAATATTGGAACCGTATGAGTATAAGTGCAACTAAAATAATTCAAAACACAAATTAATTATAACAAGAGCACTCAGAGAGTGCAAACCTCTGCCAAGACAACCCCAATATCCTCTCAATGATTAGCTGAAGATTATTTTTAAAATGAGAATATCTGAAATAAACTAGACTGCTCTCACAAACAAGAATACTGAAACTGAACCTGACTGCTCTCAAATGGAAAAATAATCCAAATATATATATATATATATATATATATATATATATATTGAGTAAGAGATGAAGGGAAAGGAGATGAAATAATACAGTGAAGGAGAAGTAGTGAGAGTAATAGCCATGACTGAGAGGGAGTGAGAGAAAGTAATGACTGAGAAAGATGAAACAAAGTGGAAAAGAGAGCATTGTATGAATGAGAAAGGAAGGGGTGATAGATGAATAACAAAGGAAGGAGTGCAAAAGCTGATAAAAACAGCATTTGAAGCGTGAGTATATGTGTGTGTAAAAGAGAAGTATGTTTGCGTGCATATGTATGTACAATGGAAATGGGATGGTAATGTTCAACGCTGAAAATGCGTGTATGTGTATGTGTACAAGAGAACTATATGAAACTTTACATATACATGTAAAGTAAAAAAAAAATCGGAAAAATAATCCAGAATCCTTGTCCTGTACTGGATTGATTCCAAAATCTAATGAGACTGTGTCAGTCACAAGGCCAAACATCCCAGAAAGTTTGATCTGAATCCATCCAGCAATTCTTGAGATATCTTATCCATTGACAAACAAACAAACAAACATGACGGAAAACAATATCTCCGCTTTCGCTAAGGCGGAGGTAGTTTAAAATGCAAAACAAAAATGATACAAAAATTGATAGTGGTAGAAAATACCAAAGCCCCCAAATATTACCTTGTTTTGCAGCTGTCTCTAACAGTTAATAGCCACATCTATCTTCTACATTTCCCTCAATCCAACCATTATACCATTTTACCAAAACCCTCTGGTACTTTAGTTAACTGGTCAGTGCTTTGCCAGTTTTAGCTTCACAAACCTTGTTAGGAAATGTTTCCATCTCTGTGGTATTCAAGACAGTGACTGATATAATTCTAAGTATGTCTCTCCACATTGCACACAACCAAAGCCCATAACATCAGAACTGCTGAGGTAAAGAGTACTGCTTACAAACACTAGGAGGAAATCAACCTCCCCATGTTCAACAGGGAGCTGCAATATCTGATGGGCAACACAAAAATGAAGGATGCAATGCTCATCATCTAGTCATAGCCTCCAAATTCTGCTACCTGTGAAATTGCAGTTGGGATTTCTAAACTACCAAGAGGGTTTTCCATTAATTTTGCAGAATTCTTTTCCTGACCACTCCTAATCAATATGGCTCTAGTAGCAGTTCTCCTGTTAATAAACCTTGCACATTTGCCTTATATTTTGCTCTAAATTTCGTGCACACATAAAACCCTTCCTAAACTCTGTTTTTCTACTGAGAGAGAGAGGGAGAGAGAGAGAGAGAGAGATAGAGAGATATGCCAAATATAAAAACTCCAACCAGACTGGTCCTGATAATATCTCATTATCTTCACTGCCCACCAGACACTGTCGTCTCTTGCCCTGGAAATTTCTTGTCAGAACACACTGCTCTGGTTTCTCATGGAAACTACTGCAGTAAAGTTTGTTCTAACAGAACATCCACGTTTAAATGGGGATGGATATTACCTCTCTGCATTAATACTACCTCTGTCGCTAATATACATTTTTTTTTAACAAGCTAATTTGTTAATCGTGAAACCAGCACCTGTTTTGGTACTGTCAATTTATATATTGCTGGCAAAGAGATGAATTGCTGCTGTCTCTAGTGGTCAAGTGCCCATCCTTGTTAAGACCAAACAAGGGCAAAATCATGTGGTCTGGTGGTCTTGGCACTAGAGGTAGCAGGGATTTATCTCCCTGCTAGGGATATAAACAAGAGTGCATTTTGCACCAAAAGGCCGATATCAGATTTTCTCCCATGGTAACTACTGCAGTAATATTTGTCCTTATTGAACATCTCCGTTTAAGTGGGGATAAATATTACCTTAACACTGGCGTGTTGAAGTTCGGCTATGTCACTCACACTGTACATTAACTACTTGCTATTAGTTCTTATAGCACACCCCTACATATTGAAGATACACCCCTTTGTAAGCTATCAGAAGTCACCTAGAGCCTTAAGTAATGTCCTGGATAACATTGCTGAGCAGAATCCTTGACAACGTTCTTCTGTAACTATCCTTCCTCACACTTTCCCTATACAGCTAAAACTCTCAAAGTTACTACAGATGTAAATCCTCACAATTGCTGATGCTTAAAACCATACATAAAGATCAGACTTTCTCTGTAGTGCAAGAAAATAATTTAGGTCTGATTGGTTTTTAATTCTGTATAAAGCATAAATGGTACCCATTTTAACTGTTAACATATCTTAAACATGGTCAATTACATCATAAAACTGCCATTCAGTTAAAGGAAAAAAATCTCTCACAAATTTACTTTTCTTCTCCTTGTTACTTCTACTACAATGAACATAGCATCTTTGAACTAGCAAGCTGCTTATTCCCTGTCTAACTTGATCTTCCTGTCCCTCTCCCACCTATCATTCATACAATGTCTCACCCCAGTTTCTGTATTTGTACAAAATACAGCAGTCTTCTGTAATTTCTCTTCTGCCCAGATGATGTTCTATATAAGTACAAATTTATCTATCAACTACATTAATCTCAACAATCTGGTCACTGACCTTTCCCTCTCTAGTTAACCAAAATAAAGAAAAGAATCAGAACTTACATTTTGTTTCCATTTCATCATCATCAATCAATAAGGAAACAACTTCTTTTGGTTTCAGTGTATCTGGACGGAAGTTTCCTCCACTGATTACCATACGTTGTATCTACACAAAAAGATGTGGAAAAGTAACAGGTTTTGATAGCGATTACAAAAATAACAAATAAAATTAACAATTCCCAAGATTTATGCTCCAATTGGGCCTCTAAATTAGGCGTGTCAAACTCAAGTGGCTTTGCAGGCCAGACTGAAGCATAAACTAGACCTTGTGGGTTGGATTGGACAATAACTCCTAAAAATTCACTTCACAAGCCAAAGTATAAAAGACAAAGAGATGTTAGCAAAGTTTGTGTGCTGACATGTGAAGAAAAAATTCATCTAGGTGGTATAAATTTAGTCATGTTAAAAGTTCTTAGGGTGAGAATGGGAACAGAAATTGTCCAAATGTTTGCAAAGAGTTCTTAAGAAGATCAATGTTTGATAGAATGCTTAAATTGTTTCAGTTGCAAAACATTTCTAAGTCATTTGTCTCACAAGAATCCATTCAGAAAAAACATGTGCATAAATTTAAAAGAAACTTCTGTTTGAATTAGTGTGTATCAACAAAATAAAGGGGAAATAGGCACAAGTTTTCAGAAAGTGGATTTATAAGCTTCTTTTTCAATGGCTGAGATAACAAAAGATGCCCTAAAATGCACTGATTTGACTAATTGGAACCAGTGTTAATCACAGCTCTACTCAGTATCTGAGTTTGAATGCATGCTAGCAATACAAAATTTACAGAATATTTACTGCCTCTAGACTGTGTTGTAATTGAGCTTTGACATGGTGTTGTAATTGGGCCCCTAGATGGTTGTTGTAAGTGGGCCTCCAGCTGGAGCTGTAACTGTGCCTCTAGACAGTAGTTTTGTAATTAGGCCTCTAAACAGTGTCGTAATTGGGTCTCCATGCAGTGTTGTAATTTGGTCTCTAGGCAGCATTATTAGCAGCCACGACAAGCAATTTGAAAACATGAAACAAAAGGGCAGCTTTTATGTGGTTGTTTAACCTGCCAAATATAGCAGCTAAATCTTGAAGAAATTATATATTACAAAGGAAGGGACTCACTGGATAATATAGTTACATATACACTATTTGAAAAGAATGAAAAGGTAAAAAGATATGGAATGCTTTGGATCATATACCTGTGACTGATCAATTTGACCTGAGACAAAGCACAACAATTCAAAACTACTTTTAAAAGGGATTGTTTGTTTCTACTACCTACGTAGTTAGTATTTATCTTTGCTGCAAGAAGTTAATCGAAAAATTGTAAACTTCCTTCTGTAATGAAGGAAGGATATTTGGAGTAACAATTTACATTAACTCCTTTGCATTTACATTACACTTTCAAATGTAATGTTTATTCACATTGCTTAGAATAATGACAATGTTCTATTGGTGTGAGAGACCAGATCTGGCCAGTTTGAACATAAAACAAGTAGAATATTTTGGCCAGACATGACCAGTTTAAATGCTAAAAAGTTCAGGTATATTTACATAAAGAATACTTAAGGTCATCTTTTATATATTTATACATGTATCAAGCATATTTAAGTTACTCACCTCACTTTTCTCTTTGGCTCTTTGGAGAATGCGTTCTTCAATAGTTCCTTTGCAGATGAGACGATAGACAGTGACCTGTTTAGTCTGTCCGAGGCGATGAGCTCGATCCATAGCTTGTTGGTCCACAGTGGGGTTCCAGTCACTGTCGTAAAATATCACCTGAATTCCAGAACACATGCAATAGCCATAAGAATTAATCTATTAACAGAATCTTTGAAAACATAACACAGATCACAATTGATTAGTTCATCTGTTTTTATTTTAGTGATGGGGAAAAATTCAATTTCTTGTTCATTTACTTCACAGCAATTATTTAAAATTTGATGGTAGATCATTATTTAATCTATTTCTTATCTACCATTATCGTTGTTTTACTGTTCACTTTTTCTTGCTTGTATGGGTTGGATGGAATTTGTTGAAGTGGATTTTCTATGGCTGGATGCCCTTCCTGTTGCCAAAGTAATATTTCCCCATGACCAGACATGTTTCTATGGAAGATTGGAAACACTTATCTTTAACTATTACAACTGTTATAGGATGTCAAAGGAAGGAGACACTAGCACATACACATTATATACATATATACAATGGGCTTCTTTCAGTTTCTGTCAATCAAATCCACTTACAAGGCTTTGATCAATCTGTGGCTACAGTAGAAAACACTTCCCATGTGGTGGTACTGAACCAGAAACCATGTAGCTGAGAAGGAAACTTCTTACCACATTGCCACACTTGCTCCTATCATAACAATTAATTACAATAGTAATCTCTAACTAGTTTGTAGGATATACAGTTGGTCACACTTAGTTAATAGACATTTAAGGTAAGATTATAGAATAAATATTTAATTAAACCATTCACATTCAGATAGTGGAGACAAACAAGTAATTTGAGAAACACTTAAGTTTATGTTTGGATTAAAGTTGATTGCTGCTAACAGGTTAAAATTTCAAGTGTTTAAAAATTGAAAATATTTTTTAAAGATTGCTCTTGGTTCATAACTGTCATGTTTGCTTTATCAAAAGATTTTCATCAATAAAAACAACAATTACAGAGAAAACAAAAAAACAGCAATAATGATACAAATAGCAATAACAGAATTCATCTAACTAGAATTTTATGTTACAGTAAACATATTGGTTTCAAATTTTGGCACAAGGCCATCAAGTTTGGGGGAAGGGACAAGTCGATGACATTGACTCCCAGTGCTTAACTGGTACTTATTTAATTGACCCTGAAAGGACAAAACGCAAAACTGACCCTGGTGGAATTTGAACTCAGAATGTAAAGATGGACAAAGCGTTTTGTCTGGCACAGTAATGATTCTGCCAGCTTGCCGCCTTAGTTACAGTAAATATATTAAAGCACAAATATTAAGTAATAGATTATATTATAACAAATAGTAAAACACTACTAAAAGGAAGCAATAAAGTGTAACTGAAGTTTTTGAAAGAAAGACTGGCGGTACTTACAGTATCAGCAGCAGTGAGGTTAATGCCAAGACCTCCTGCTCTTGTACTCAAAAGAAATACAAATATGTCAGATCGGTTTTGGAAATCAGCAACCATATCTCTTCTCTCAGATATTTTTGATGAGCCATCTAGCCTCATATATGTATGCTTACGGTGCCACATATATTCCTGAAAGAGAGAAGAAAATAAGATATATAATAAATATATATATAGAAGCAAAATAATACAGACAGTGATATAATATCAAATGTTATCAAACAATACAATAAGACCTGAGTTTGTTATATGTGTGTATTTATAGTTACATGTGCTGGTATATGATAAATACATTGCATAAGACCTCTGTCGTGTATGAAGTTCAACAAATTAGGCGTAGGAGTGGCTGGGTGGTAAGTAGCTTGCTTACCAACCACATGGTTCCGGGTTCAGTCCCACTGCGTGGCACCTTGGGCAAGTGTCTTCTACTATAGCCTCGGGCCGACTAAAGCCTTGTGAGTGGATTTGGTAGACGGAAACTGAAAGAAGCCTGTCGTATATATGTATGTGTGTGTACATGTTTGTGTGTCTGTGTTTGTCCTCCCAACATCTCTTGACAACTGATGCTGGTGTGTTTACGTCCCCATAACTTAGCGGTTCGGCAAAAGAGACTGATAGAATAAGTACTAGGCTTCCAAAGAATAAGTCCTGGGGTCGATTTGCTTGACTAAAGGCAGTGCTCCAGCATGGCCACAGTCAAATGACTGAAACAAGTAAAAGAGTAAAAGAGATATTTTTAAATAACTTGAATACTATAAGTAAAATTCTTCAATGATGAACTGACCAACTATGTACCTCCATCAACAGGACACAATCACTACGTATATATCAATAAAACAGTTGAGGCTATGTGTGGGGCTCTGTCCTGTCAATCATTTCCCTCACATCACATCCCCTAAAACTTATCACTTCTCTATCGATGGTACAATTCCGTGCCTGTAATCACCTAAGATTAGAATAGGCATATTACACCCCCAATCATGTTTTGACAAAGTTTTTCCCTTTCTCAAAGGCTGTCATTACTTTTGAGACAGTACTTCTTGATACACCAAACGTTTCAGCTGTTTTTGTTACGCTAGCCCCTGCTGTACGAGCACCAAGAATTTGACCTCTTTGAAAGTTCAATAGATCTGTCATTTTAAGGAATTTTAATTAACTTTTTCTGATATCTGAAAAGAAACAGTGATTGTAGCAAAAGATTAAGCAACACTAATAATAAATCAAAAAACATAAAAATAAACAAGCTCTTGTTGTTTTTATAGATATTTCAAAATTATGATGAACCCTGTAGATAAGTAGCTTTCTTTATTATAGTAGAGATGTGAATAATTCGGAGAAACATTACTTTCATTATTCACACATCCTCACTCTTGTAATGCAACGCTTTGTAATTTTGGTTGAAATTGAAAGTGTGAAACTATTTTCACTTTCTAATGAAACCTGGTCATTGTAGAGTAGTGTCTTTCAAATAACTAAAGCTGATTGCTGAGATAACATAAAAACTATGTAAATGAAAAAGTTCATTTGGTAGCCAAAAAATTACTGAATCTTTTGATATCCCATATGTCAAAATCGGCAACTCAGTTTCTGAATGCATGAGATAGATATATTGTGGCTATTACACAAAAGAGTTGTAAGTCCAAAATGTTGCTTTTTCAGAAAACGAAAAATAGTTCCACTATTCCATAGCAAAACCATTCATCTTACTACACTTTAACAAGTTTTGATATCTTGGCATCTGAAGCAGCTGGAGATACAATAGTTTGACCAAAAGAACCAGCTATTGCAAGCAAAAATATTGACCCCCCCCCCCCCAAAAAAAACGCATTTGGCCAAGTTTGGACATACGACAGTTTAACATAATAACAATGATACATACATATATATATATGTATGTACGTGTCTTTGTGTTTATGTTGAGTCTCCCTTCTCACTGCTTGACAATTGGTGTTAGTTGTTTACATATCTATAATTTAGTGGACTGGCAAAAGACACTGATAGAATTAGTGCCAGACTTAGAAAATAAGTACTGGGGAGTTGATTTGCTTGACTAAACTCTTCACAACGGTAGCCCAGCATGGCTGCAGTTCAATGATTGAAACAAGTAATAGAAAGAATAAGTTGCAAAAGAAAAAAAGGTAAGATTTACCTCTAATAGGTCAATCATACGTGTCATTTGTGAATATATTAATACTCGATGACCATCTTTCTTTAATCTGTGTAACAATGAATCCAATACAGTAAGCTTGCCAGCATCTGTCACCAATGTTTCTTTGTCTAAAATACAAACACAAAATAGTTAAAGCAATGAAGTAATGAATCTGAACAAGAATTAAAATTTTCTCTAAAACTACCCTGTCAGTTCATTCAACATTTTATTAGCTGAAAAAATTTTTCGAAATGATATTTACTACAAGGGTGACAATTGAGGTGTTTAGACCTGGTTTCTATCCTCAAACTGTTCTGTTTTGTAGATGCAATTTTTTTTTTTTTTTAATAAAGAACTCTGAAATTAGAAAAATCAGAAATCTGCAACAATCTCAGTCCCATGAGTAACGGATAATGGATTTTCAACAATGTAAAGAAACTGATTGTGGTGAAAGCAGAGACAGTGTTGATGATGATGATGGTCAAGATAAGTATGGGAGGAGGTTATGTTTTTGCCGGCGTTGGTTTCAGAAATTGGGCAATTTTCAGCATGCATGTATATGGGTGGAAATGAGCTGCTTGGCGGAGGTCTGCGCTCTCTGAGTGCTTTTCTAGTTCTTTCTGCAATAAGCACAAAGCCCTGAAATTTTTTTAGACAGGGGTAGGGACAGGGTTAGTCGATTACATCACTCCCAGTGCTGGTACTTATTTTGTCTATCCTGAAACTATGAAAGGTAAAATTGACCTTAGTGCAATTTGAACTGAGAATGTAAAACCCGAAGAAATGTCACTAAGCATTTTGTCAGGTATGCTCATGGTTTTGCCAGATTGCTGCTGCATTGTTGTCATCGTTGTAATAATAATGGTTTCAAATTTTGGCACAAGGCTAGTAAGTTAGGAGAAGGGCTAATTTGATTAGATAGACCCAGTCCTCAATTGGTACTTATTTAATCAATCTTGAAAGGATGAAAAGCAAAGTCAGCCTTGGCAGAATTTGAACTCGGAATGTAAAGACAGGTGAAATGCCGCTAAGCATTTTGCCTGGCGCATAAACGATTCTGCCAGCTTGTCACCTTAATAATAATAGTAATGTAAAACATTGTAGAAATTTAATTCAATAATTTTTAATTGTCATCACATCATATACGAAGAACTAACCTGGAACCAGTATGCCAGACCAACCATGTTGAGGATAAGATGCAAAGAGACCTGCCCTTTCAGGGGGTATGAAATAAGCTTTTGATCTTGTTCTGTAAGGAGTGTCTTCAATTCCAAATTTGAGACAAAGTTTAAATGAAGGTGTATCACAATCAAGTTCTCTTTGTCTATCCCAGGCAGCACTGCGATCAACAGAGTACCAACCTGCAGGGAGAACTTGCATCTGAAAAATATAATGAAAATATTTGAAAAACCATAAAGTATGATTTAAATAAATAGATGTAAAATAGAAACTTTCATCCTTTTTTTTTCTTATATTCCAAATATGGAACTGAAAATACTTTTAAATAGTTTTATGGCAGATTCTTCATAATCTTATTAGTTATTAGGTACAGAAATGGCAGTGCAGTTAACTACAACACATAGGTCTGGGTTCAAGTGTGTGCCACTATGAGGTGCATTGGGAAAAAAGTCTTCTACTGTGACCTGGGTTTATCAATACCAGGTGAGTGGAATGTAGTAGGTGGAAATTGTTCAGAAGCCTCTATGTGTATGTGCTGGTGTCTGTATTTATGTGATTCATAAAACACCACCAGTTAAACCTAAGCCAGTGAAGAGTTAAAATGGTAACTCAGCCAGTCAGTAAAATACAGAATGATAAAAATAACTACCAGACAGAAATAAAAGCTAGGACTGCTATGACTAATTAACAACCCTTGAAAGTAGAACTCCAGTATGGCTGTAGTTCAATGATTGAAATCAATCAAATAAAGAAAAGCTCTGAAAGTGAATAAAAAACATATCTAAAGTCAAAAACCCTTCTCTTTCTCATCAAGTTTTAATAGCAATTTTTCTATGCTAGCTTGAGCTGAAGACATATTTACACAACTTTCTGTTCTTGTAATATCTTCTTTAGTTTCCTGCAATAATTACTTTCCACAGCCAGTATATGACATTTTAAAACAGACCAATCACCTTCCATTTGCACCAGATGTTAACTGTGGTATGACCACGCTTCCTGGTGCTCTTCTTTCCATGCAACTTAAATGTTATGCATCTGACAGTACATAATTCACAAAACTTCCTCATTCAATGCTCATGTCTCACTACTATGTACTTTTCATACACCTTTTATACACCCTGCTGTTTCCATAGTGAAACCCTTTGTTGCCATCAGAATCAATGAGTCCTTTAACTACATCCAGACTGTCACTGAATTTATGGCACAGAAAACTATATCACTAAGTAACAGAAAACACCAATGATATCTAATAAGGCAAACCTATATAGCCTAGTAGCAGCAGATTGATCTGAAGTTTCAAACTAGTGATTTTAACAACACATTTATTATAGAACTGACCCTGTATAATTCAGATTACCCTGTCAAATCTAATGCTTATTTATTCACATTATATCGAATTTATCATGCATTATCACGTGGTTCTTTATTTTTAAAATGATGTTGTAGGGTAGGTTTGAGAGGTCAGATCTAGCCAGTTTGAACATAAAATAAGGTAGTGTATATTTGGGCCTGATATGGCCAGTTTAAATGTTAAATGGTTAATAGTGTTTTTCAAGTACTTGTACTGCTGACATGTTTAATGATATATTATCACATTTAAATATTTAAGTAATTTGCATTAGCACATGAAGATGAAGGTACAATTATAAATATAATTATTTACTTTTGGTATTAATTTTGTCAAGAAAGTAGGCATACAAGTTGGTTGGCATTGGAAAACATATGGTCGTCTCATTCGGTGTGGATGAACAGGTAAATCATTGACATCAACATTTAAGGCTGGTTTCTGAAAGAATTAATTACATTTAAGAGATTCAGAAAACATTGTACAACTTAAATGCATACATATACATATAGTATATTACTTAACATACACACACACACATCAGTATAGGCACAGGCATAACTGTGTGTTTATTGGCTTCTCAACCATGTGGTTTTGTGTTCAGTCCCATTGTATGATACATTGGGCAAGTGTCTTCTACAATAGCTCTGGGTCAACCAAAGCCTTGTGAGTAGATTTGGTAGGTGGAAACTGATAATAGATCATCATGTGTGTGTGTCTCAGTTTACATCTACCATCAACAGGACAAAAGTATGTTGTGTGGTGGTGTTTTCAGTTTATGATGATGATGGAACACCTATTTAATGAGTTGATGATCCTTTTAGTATTATACATCTTACAGTGATGCACAATGATTAATTTATCACTTCACAACTTTTAGTTTTATTGTATTCTATGTTCTAAGATGTTTTCAGGACTCTTCAAGCCGGAGAAAGATAGAATAAATCTACATTGTACATACTACAAACACACTCTGAATTGCTAAATGTATTGTTGACAGGTTTTGTTTTTATGCCAGTTAGGATGACATCAAATATGGTTGAACATTTACACTAGTATGAATTATGTTACAAAAAGCATTGCTAGAACACACACACAAGAGACATATGATATACTTACTTTAATTGGTGAGACTGTTGGGCTTTTAGGAGACTTCTTTTGAATACTTAGTCTTTGAGCTTTGTATCGTATTAATCTGTGAGCCACTGTTTCTGGCATGTAGTGAATGACATGTGTCATATGACTATACACCTGACTGAGGTAGCTGGTAAATACAAATTTTCGAAGGTTTTCACTGGCACTCAAATTAGGATAAAAAACAGTTCTAAGTGGAGCCAACAAGAAAAGGTCTGAATTTTTTGATTTAGGAGTTTTAGTAAATGAATGAGAGTACTGTTCTGCATAAATCCTGTAAGCAGATTTCAGACACAGAAACACAGCCAACCACCTGGATAAATATTAAAGAGAAAATAATTAGAGATAATGAAAAATAAACAACCCATGCTAGCATGGAAAGCGGACGTTAAACGATGATGATGAAAATATATATATATATATTCTATAAATAATTGTCCTTTATATGCTTTTGATTGATACTAAGTATAAAGGAAAGCTTTCGAGTTGAGCTTTAACATTCAGAGATTATCTAATATGAAGACAAGCCAAACTTATTGTAAATACTTAGTTTTAACATTCAGGAATTTTGCTTGAAAAATATTAAAATTTACATTAATTACAAGGTGTATTTATGTGATATAGCATAAAATTTAGTTTTAATTTATAAACTGAATTAATTTTATTTAAAATTACAGCAAAGAATGATTATAAGATGTTTAGTTTATATAAAAAAGAAACACTAGTTGTGCAGTCAACTTACTATTAAACATGTTACCAATATTCAACTGTGTCTATAGTAAAACTTGACATTCAACTGGTCTAGCACACTTCACTTTAAATAACTAAATTTTACCTTTTAACCCTTTTGTTATCATATTTCTGTTGAAATACATTGCCTTTGTTTCAATTAATTTTGAAAATAATGGAGAATTTAGTAAAATAACGTGGCCGTTATTTATGTTTGGAACATAAACTAACAAAAGTTTGATGGCAGGATTTAATTTAGATCACTTTAAAATGGGAAGTTTGTATCAGAAGCAGAGATGGTTTCAGGTGGGCTGGTATCAAAAAGGTTAAGCAGGGGACAGTTATTTAAAGGTCAAGTGTGTTTTGTTAGTTTAACGTACAGGTCAAAACTGCCACCTATGAGACATCATAAATGAGTGAATAAGGAACTAAGAAAGAGACATTAAAAATTAAATAATTCTCACCGGGCTAAAAGGCTACCACACATTTGATTTTCAAGTTGCTGAGGGCTCATATCGGTGAAACGGATGAATGAAAAGAGACTATTTACAGATGATCCTAATTAAACAAAAATATAAGAATAAATCAGGTTTACAGTAAAATAAGATACACATCGACAATCGAAGTAGAGGCATGAAAAAACAAACAAAAACACTGAGCATGAGTACAAAGTATCAAGTCATGCTGTGACAATGTAAAAAGATTTCAATTCACTTGGATGTGTCCCATTTATACCATCTGCTGGTTATGTTGAGGCCCAACTCTCTATCTGCTGCACTAGACTCACCCTAAAGCTCTAAAAGTCCCCCTCCAGTCATGAGTGACCATAGGATTGCACCTAGAAAGTTACCTTCTGAGGCACAAGTCCTGGCAAGGTTGTTTATGAAAGAGCAGCAGTTGTCCATGCATACCAACCTCTCCTCTCCACGCCACCAATATTATCCAAAGGAAAGGCAAAAGCCAATACAGCTTGGCATCAGTGATGTTGCAACTCATTTTTGCAGCTGATTGAACTGGAGTGATGTGAAATGAAGTGTCTTTTTCAAGAACACAATACACACTCTGGTCTGGGAATCAAACTCATAACTTCATGACCATGAACCTGACACTCCAACCACTGAGTCATGCGCCTTCACACCCTAAAGCTCTCATCACAATATTAACAACTATATCAGCAGCACTTGCCTGACACACAATCAAAGTGATGAAAAAGTTCAACTTCTTCACTTTCATTAACTCTTTCCAACTTGCCCTAGAATTCTCATTTACCATCTCTAACATTTCTGTTAACTTTCTGGACATCACTATTTGATTTGACCACTCCATCTCTCTTTTATAAACCCACTGATTTCCATTCTTATTTCTCTGCCAATTTTGGATGATCTTCCATTTCTCTTCTTAGATGGATATCAATATTTGGTAATATCCAACAGAAATACATTCCTCTCCATTCACTCCTTTTCTGTTGCTTTTACTCTACCATTTCATATCCACAGCTGAGAAACTAAAAAGATTATACACTCTCTTACCATGCCAAGAAGCTGCAATGCTATCCCAACTGTTACCTTTAAACAATGCACACCAATTTACCCTTTTGTTAAAGCTTGTATCATAAAACCAGTTCAATCTCAGGTGGGATGGCATCAAAATGGTTAAATCTATCTTCTTTCTCCATATGTATCCACTCAAAGTCATGAAGTATGAGTTTTCATATACCTCTTGCCTCCAACCAACTCTTTTGAACTTGCAAGCGCCAGCTTAACTACCTCCTTCATTCTAACAGCAATAAAATAGGTGAAATCATAAATAGCAACCAAAAACATTCCTCTACTCCTCCTCAAAAACAATTGCCATGAATTTTGAAAAGTCAAACTCGGTACTAAATCGCTTCAGTTTTAGAAAACTGACAAAATGAAGGCTGTCATACTTAATATCAGCAAAACCTTTTACAAAGTGTAGCGAGCAAGTCTTCTGGGCCCCAACCCCTCTCTACAGAATACAATAAAACCAAATGGATCTTGTGCTAATTTGTAACTCTACCTATTTTAGCATCAAAAATATTCTATTTTCTTTCTTTTCTCCATCAACAACTAAGCTATTCCCACCCACCACTTTCTGTGTCCTGTACAAGATATAACCTTCATTCCCTTTTTAAATCCAACACTTTGATTACTTAAATTAACAGCAGCTCTCTCACTAGACATTTACTATATCTTCCAATGGGATATCATAATCTAAAAATGTTTAATAATTCTAAAAATTGCTCTTACCTGAGGAAGAACTGTGGAGAGATTTGTGAATGTAATGGGAACAATGTATGTACAATTTGTTGTGTAAAATCTTCATTTTTGCTGCTAACGATCTGTGAAGAATTCCTGAAATATGTAATTAATTTATTCAGTTAGTAAAGGATCTTACAAAGACATGCTAAGAACGAGATTGAAAAAAAGGATATATATTCAAAATACTCTTGCAAAGAAAGAGAAAAAAACCCCAGCAAATAAATAATGATAGTTGTTCGATTGTGTACAAAATAATTTGACCTAAAAATATGTAGCAATACTGAATGTATAGTGTTTAGTAGTCTCATTTAAAGTTCATTCATTTGTTTTATGTCCGTTTTCCAGTGCTAACATGAGTTGAATGAATATATATTAATGTATTGTTTTACTCACTTATTTTATTCCAGTGACTAAGCAAAAGGCATCAATTGTGTATTTGATAGTGTTGTAGCAAATCTTAATAAACTTTTATTGGAGGTGATATGACATCATGGCCGAATAGGTATAATTATCAGTTTCCCATTGGTTAAAATTACTGCCCATATTTGAATTCTAACTTTCACGAAATATGGTTCTTAGAATTCAGATATCAACAATTATAAAACCCTGATTTTTGGGAAATAAATCAGTGTTTGTTGGTTGTCACTTGATTCTACGACACTCACTTTCCTGAGATTTGGTTATTACGATGCCAAGTCTTTTTGTCTAATTCAACAAGGCTATTTTGAATTGTTGTTTAAAATTCTTTGTAGCTTAGTTATGAAAGAATTAGATAATACATGTAAACATTAACCATACAATTTTTATGTTGTAACTCTCTATGACAGTCTTCTTTTGACTAGCGGTGAAAAAGAGTGAGCTTATTTATATTCAACATACATGCACGCTCAGCGTCCTGGTGTATATAACTCACCACAGCGTTTACGTAGTCTGAGCTAGAATTTATGTATGGTGATAAAAATACTTATAATTAAGTTATAAGTGACAGATTTATCACCACAGATTCCTATGTACGTAAATAAATTAATTTAGTAAATGATTTCTTTATCTTCATTTCTTCAACTTGTTGATGAAATTTATTTCTGTAATCATTGAAACTGTTATTATAGGGGTGAAAAAGAGCAAGCTTATTTATATTCAACATACATGTATGTTCAAAATCCTGGTGTATATAACTCACCACAGTGTAGTCTGAGCTAGAAGTTATGTATTATGATAAAATACTTATAATTAAGTTATAAGTGATGGATTTACCACCACAGATTCCTGCTAAAGAAATATTTGTATTTTCAAGTTGAACATGTTATAAACAGATTAAATTATCTAATTGTTACAGGTAATTTTCCACTGTTATAAATTGCCACTTGTCATTCTTCTCAATACACACGCCATTATAAATTGGCAACTAACCAATGTGGATTCCGAAGTCTACTCGGGAGAATAATCACCATATAAATTGGCAGTGCACCTTTATAGTGCTAACAGAAGAGTCATGCTACATATTTTGTTGATATGTCAAATAAGATTGTCAAAACCATTAATATCATGTATAAAAACCCACCAAGCTTTGTGCAGAGCAGAGACAGTCAAACTAAAGCATTTCCAACAAATCAAGAATCCTTCAGAGACCTACCATAGAAACTTTTCTCTTTGTAATTATAGTGGACAACTACAGTCCATCCAAGACAAAAACCTCGCCATCCAGGAGAAACTATCAAGACATCAGCAGAGAGCTTGTATCTCTCTGACTATGACTATGCTGATGATCTACCTCATAGCTCGTCAATAATGTGATGTGTAAGACTTTAACACTCCTTGAGGATGCTGCAGTAAAAAATCAGTCTGATTCTTAAAGCAAAGAAGACCAAGTAAATGACCATCAATAAGGATGGAAGCCACCTGCCAACTTGTTTCAATCATGGCATACAACTAGGGAAGTCAGTGATTCAAGTACCTTGGTTTCTATAATACCGACAATAAGGAAAACTTATTGCATGGAAATGGTAAGTCTAGAGTGCCTGTAACACACTTCAAAACATTTGGCAATCAAGCATTTCCAAGTCAATATGACTAAGTCTTCTTCACAGCACAAGTAGATAGCTTCCTTCTTTAAGGAGCTAAACCCAGACTTTGAAAGAGTTTCCAGATCACTTTGATTGTATGTATAACAGGCTTCTCTTGAAAGTTCAAAACATCTCATAGCATGAGCACAAGACTAAAGAGATTAATGGATAGATTCTACCCATCTTTATTTTATTGCATAATGCAGAATAAGCTTTGCAGGCCATTGCTATCATGCTGAACACAGGCTGTAACAAATGTTATATTTTGGAGACCTGCACACCCTAATGGAAGATGAAGACAATTTAACTGCATTGATGTTATTGGCAAAGACACAACATACACTGAAGACCTATCAAATCAAATGAGGGATAAAGAATGTTGAGGTAGTGTTGTAAAATGCATCTTGGTTGTAGTTACTTGAAGAACTGTTTTACAGCTTGGTGCCTTTTCTGTCACTAATCCTTAACCATTTTTCAAATAATGACTGATTTTCATTTCACTTCTCTTTGAAAACATAAAGCTATAGGAAGTTTTGTTAGCAAGAAATGGCAACAAATATCAGCATCCTTTGTTTCACTCAACACTTTCACTTCATGTGAGGACAAGGAAAGTAAACATTAATGCAAATACATCTACACATACACACATATTTGAAGAGTTTCTATCAACCAATTCTACTCATAAGTTAATGGTCAGTCTAAGGCTACACTAGGAGATATTTGCCGAAGGTGCCATGTGTTGAGGTAGAACTTGAGGTCACATAGTAACAAAGTGAGCTCTGTATCAACAGCTATGCCATGAAGATGAAATAAATTTTCTGTATCACCATAGCAACTATGATCATAACAACATACTCACATGTTTGTGATAGCTAGTTGAATTATGTGTAGTTATTTCTCAACAGACTTCTGTATTCCAGTTATAATAAAACTTGATATTTCATACTTCTACAGAATATCATCATTTCAATATCTTTTATATCATGAATATATTTTAGAATGTATTTCCTCCTTAATCATAGCAGGAACAAATATTTATCTTACCATGCCGGTAAATCAGTTTAGGAATGAAATAAGCTTCTGGTTTGAAAACAAAAGGTGACCGAACTTCTCGTCTCTCAAACAATTCTGGATGATTGCAAACCTAAGAAAAAAAAATCAAGAAAATATATTTAGAGGTAAAAAGTTGTTTGTGACATAAATACATAAATCTAGTGTTAACCAAGGGTTAGATATTTTACAGCCCCAAAATTATTTTTTAGACGAAACTACATAATTATATATGCAATAGGCAGTAAGTACTACTCTTCGTATGAAACAGCAGGCAGCAACACTCTTAACATGAAGCAATATTTAGTGATATTCCTGGCATGAAACAACATGTAGTAATAAGGAAAAGATAGTAAAAGATTAATTATAATATTATCTCAATATAAAATAAAACTGGTACTTAGCTATGACAGAGAAGGTAGGCAGGTAAGATGGTACTGTTGTATTAATATACAGATTATTCAGTAACAGAATATTAAACAAAATAATTTATGTTTAAATTCAATTATCGGCATTCGTACATCACTTCTTTGCAATAAAAGATAAAGAAAAACCTGCTTTGAAAATAAGAATTGTTGTTAATCATCATTATAAATGTGTTTTATCTTTTTATTTTACGTGACTGTTTCAGTCACTGTACTGAGGCCATGCTGGGGCACTGCCTTGAAGGGTTTGGACAAACAAATTGACCTCAGTACTTATTCATTTCATCCTGGTACTTATTCTATCAGTCATTTGCTGAACCACTAAATTACAGGGATGTAAACAAACCAACACCAGTTGTCAAGTGGTTGTAGAGGTCAAACATACACAAAAGCACACACACACCTAGATCATACATACATATGATGTGCTTCTTTCAGTTTCTGTCAACCAAATCCACCCACATGTCTTTAGCCAGCCTGAGACTATAGTGGAAGATGCTTGCCCTAGGTGCCATGCAGTGGGACTGAACTGGAACCATGTGGTTATGAAGCAAAGTTCTTACCACACAGCTATGCCTGGGTTGGATAAATCTGTTGTCCAGTAAAACTTTTGTCATTCCTGCATATTCTTGCCTAAACTCTTTTCATACTTCTGTCCAAATGTAATGATTTCTGATAATTATCACAAGACCACCCATTTTGGGAGGGGTAGAGAATATTAGTAACCAAGTTGTGTTTATCTAAACAACCCCCAAAACCAAGCATAATTGGAATAGAAAACACAAAAAAGAACTAAATGTTGCAAAGTATTTTGTGTAATAACTTCATGGATGTTTAATACCTTTCTGAATTGCATGACCAGATTCATTAGACTGCTTGTTGTTGACTGTGCTTGAGAAGAACTGGCTGTAGAACTATGGAGAAGGTCATCAATTGAGATCTTATTCTTTACACCTTGATAGAGTAACCTTTGTCGTGTGGTCAATGGGCAGTACACTAAGATCTCAATCTAAAATAACAATGCAAAACAGTTAATATCATTCAATTGAAAGTCAGAGAATTGGAAGTAAGCTTCAACATATACAAAATTAACCAATAGTCTTTCACATACGCTCACATTTACTGAAATTTTGTAATATTTTAATAACATTTTCATTTGCTATGTCTGCAGGAGCAGTGTCTATAGCCTTTACAAGTCCTCTAAAACTGTTGAGGTTGATGCCATTAATGTTCCACTTGAGCTGTTGTAAGTTGTCACCTACAGGAAAGAGATGAGCAAGGAAACAATTCCAGAAGGAAGACATTCCAGTTAAGAAAGGCTGAGCATAAAATTTAGTGTGGGGCATGATGGATTGGACATTATATGAATAATGAAAGAAGTAGAGACCAAAGATTGGCACAAAATGAGCCAGCTCCAAGGAACTGAGGCTACTGTGGTAGTGGAAGAAAAGGCAGAGAGAAAAGACAGCATGTATGTGAGCCAGAGGTTGGAGAGCATCTTTGATTGATTTTATGTCAATTAATTGAGTAGCTTTTCTCTGGATGTGGTTTAAATCTTTGTGTGCAGCAACAGCACCATCTAAAATGTGGAAACAATACTACATTGAAGGCTTCACCCGAGCTTTTGTAATATATCAGTTGGAGGTTGAAATATTAATTTTCTAGCTGTAAAGAGATGGCCCAGGTTTTGAAACATAGTTCTATCTACAATAAGGACAGGTATTCAACATGAGAGATTGTCAGAAATAATAAAGCCCAGCATTTGGAATGATCTCGAGGGCTCAAGTTGAGTGCAAAAGTGTGATCTGACAAGAAACTACTGATTCAAGAGATGAGAAATGAATGGAATCTACAGGTGGGAAATTTTGACAGGAGATCTGCATGCTAGACATGGTAGAAAGCTTCAATAACTTCAAAGACAACAACATTATTTTTATAAAATAGTTTCTATAGTGAAAGCCTTACTGGTGAGTGATGTAGGGGAGTAGGTCTTCAGTAGATCTAGCTTTATGGAAGCTGCATTGGTGGCAGCTATGTGTGAACCACTGAGAGTATTGGAGAGATAACCCAATATGTGAAGAGACGGTTATGGTCTGAAAGAAATTGAGCTTAAAAGTGACAAAGTAATCATGAGTATTTGGAGAATATGCCAGTCAGGAATTTATGTAAGAGAAGCAAATTTTTTCAAAAGACTCAATTTCTGCATTGATGGCATCAATATGGGATGTGTGAGCAAGATGTGTAAGCAATGAAGTCACAGATAATGATGCATTCAGAAGGGAGTAATGTGTGACAGATGTTAGGGCACGAGGAGAGAGGATCAAAGAGTTGGTGGTGCTTTGAAGCATTAGGAGAGCAGAAGAGAAAGATGCTTTTAGAAGAAACAAACAGAAATTTTAAGTCCAAGTAAATGAAAGCTTTGTTGCCTATATTCAAGTGGGTGAGGTGAATGGCAGTAAGAGTGAAAAGAGAGTAGCCAGGATAGCAAGATAGATAATACACAGAGATTGAGATTTGAGTCACAAAAAGGAATAGGAAGTGGAGTTTGTGTGTGTGTATATGATTGTATCTAGGCTGGATTGGATTTTATGGATGTCAGAGAAGAGATGGGAGAAATGAGGAAATGAGCAGAAAGCTTGGTCCTGGTTTTGGGCATTTTGAAAGTGTAGAGATTGATTGAAAATTCATCAACAAGTGATAAAAACTCTCTGCTGAAAGCCTGGTCCAAATGCTTACAACAGGGTAAACTCCACTAAAGGCATCCATGGGTCAGGTAGTTGTGTTAGTGATTTACTTACCAGTAGAAAAGAAAAAAAAGCTGAGAAACTCTCCACCATTTATAACAGGATTGCATTAGAATGGTGAAACGTGTGTGGTATCATTGCTTTACAACAACGATGGTTATTTAGACAACATTGATGGTATATGAAGAGAGTGAGAGAGAGAGAAAAAGAGAAAGGGTGCAAAAAAGTCAGTTAAAATACCTTGTCTGATAATTCATTCTCAACATCTTTTTTAACACGTCGTAACATAAAGGGCTTTAATATCATGTGTAATCGTGAGAGCTGATCTGAAATAAGCAAAGATTAAATCAATAAATAACTTCTACAAAGTGAAATAGTTACTACAATGATCTCTAGTGAAACTGATTCAAAAGCTGTAGCTGATACAACCATTCTTTTAATGTTAGTGAATCTATTGTGTCCATAAAACTGTTGGTTAGACTGGATTTTTCTATCATCATCATTTAATGTCCACTTTTCCAAGCATGTATGGGTCAGACAGAATTTGTTGAGGCAGATTTTCCATGGCCAGGTTCCCTTCATGTTTCTAAGGTAATATTTCCCCATGGCATGTTTTTTATGGATGACTGAAAACGAACAACATTGCTTGTTTGACAATAATGCTCATTTACAACTATCATGATGCCAAGACAATATATAAATGTGCTGTGCGTGAGAAGACCCGGCAAGCCAAGTAAGATCGTTGCCAGTGCCCCTGGACTGGTTCTTGTGCGGGTGGCACATGAGATGCACCATTTTGAGCGTGGCCGTTGCCAGTACCGCCTGACTGGCTCCCGTAGGATTTTCGAGCGAGATCGTTGCCAGTGCCCCTGGAGTGGCTTGTGTGGGTGACACATAAAAGACACCAT
>NC_068986.1:72722382-72760408 GCF_001194135.2 Octopus bimaculoides | reverse complement strand
TGTGGGTGACACATAAAAGACACCATTTCGAGCGTGGCCGTTTTCGTGCGGGTGACACGTAAAAGCACCCACTACACTCTCTGAGTGGTTGGCGTTAGGAAGGGCATCCAGCTGTAGAAACTCTGCCAAATTAGATTGGAGCCTGGTGTTGCCATCCGGTTTCACCAGTCCTCAGTCAAATCGTCCAACCCATGCTAGCGTGGAGAGCGGACGTTAAACGATGATGATGATGATGATGATACGAGTGCTTCTTCTAGATTTTATCTATTAAATCCACTCACAAGGCTTTGGTCAACCCAGTACTATAGTAGAAGACACTTATCCAAGGTGCAGCATAATGGGGTTGAACACAAGATAATATAGTTGAGAAGCATGCTTCTCAACTACACAGCCATGCCTGTACCTACTAGTTTCTTTAAAGTTAAATAAATGTGGAACAAATTCTATATTCCATCCCAGAAAGAACTCTACTCAAGAAACTTCTAATTATTCTCTAACAAACTGATGTGAAGGAAAAGTAATTCTAATGAGTTATAGTAAGACATTTACATCAACCAATTTGAGGAAGTAGATGAATGCCAAAAAACCTGAAACTGTACCAACTTCACACTTACTTTCATCAATTCCGGACTGCCTTTCAACATGACTTTCAATGTCTTTGGAGAACCATTCATTAAATTCCTCATGAGAATCAAAAAGAGTAGGCATGATAAAATGGAGAAGGGCCCAGAGCTGCAAGAACACAAAAAAGATCATCATGACTGTTTTAATATCTATTTAATGATTCTATACAAGTCTTAGTTCACAAAAGGTCTCCAGGCTAATAAGAAAATTGAACCCTTTTGAAACAAATGCACCTGAAGTGCCCCTTTTTTCAATGATACCAAACTGCTTTAAAGTGTTTACATTGAAATCCCCTCAAGGATTCAGCCAGCTACACACAAAAGATAGAAAACTAACCTCTCCCATACTGTTTTGAATGGGTGTTCCTGTGAGGAGCAAACGATTTCTGCAATTGAAGCCAAGCAGTGTTTTCCATCGGGCACTAGGAGAGGGAAAAAATCCAGAAATGGATTAATGTACAAGAGAAGATCGCTAAATCACAACTCCACAAAAAGAGAGAGAGAGAGAGAAAGAGATAGATAGATAGAGAGAGAGATAGAGAGAGAGAAAGAAAGAGAGAGAGATATGGAATTCAACCTAATGAATCTGTTGTTAAACATGTGAAGGCAAACTGAACTACGGAAAAGATGTTATTTTAGTGGATTCATATTAAAGACTTGCTTTGACGACTTACTTTCAAGAACTAAAGTAAACTTCAATAATTTGTACATTTGTGATCAATCAACTGAGGAGCTGAAATGATTATGTAAACAGGCGCAGGAGTGGCTGTGTGGTAAGTAGCCAGGCGCAGGAGTGGCTGTGTGGTAAATAGCTTGCTTACCAACCACACGGTTCCGGGTTCAGTCCCACTGCATGGCACATTGGGCAAGTGTCTTCTACTATAGCCTCGGGCCGACCAAAGCCTTGTAAGTGGATTTGGTAGACGGAAACTGAAAGAAGCCCGTCGTATATATATATATATATATATATATATATATGTATGTGTGTATATATGTTTGTGTGTCTGTGTTTGTCCCCCAACATCGCTTGACAACCGATGCTAGTGTGTTTACGTCCCTGTAACTTAGCGGTTCAGCAAAAGAGACCGATAGAATAAGTACTAGGCTTACAAAGAATAAGTTCAAGGGTCGGTTTGCTCGACTAAAGGTGGTGCTCCAGCATGGCTGCAGTCAAATGACTGAAACAAGTAAAAGAGTAAGAGAGAGGAGGATACCAACTGATTAGTTGGAGAATTGAAGTTCATATATTGCGGTGATAAACAGGTCCTTCCCGAATGAGAGAGCGAGAGAGAGAGAGAGAGAGAGAGAGAGAGAGAGAGAGAGAGAGAGAGAGAGAGAGAGAGAGAAAGAGAGAAATTCAATAATAGAAGACAAAACTGTCAAAGAAAAAAGAAAAAACAAATAAACTATCATTATTCCTAATATTCAATTAGTAAGTCATATTATGGATCAAACAAATAATGAATATGTCAGACAAAAGTTCCCAACAGTACATCTATTTAACAAGAGCAACTTACCTGGAACTACTTTTAATAGCTTGTGCTTCATCAAGCACCATATACTGCCATTTGATTCGCTGGAAGTACTTAACATCTTGAATAACTAACTGATAACTAGTAATTACAACATGGAATGAGGCCTCTTCAGTATGTAGACACTTTTGATCCCAAAACTTACGCAAGATGCGACGATCTTGTGTATTACCCCAATATGGAACAACCTGAAATTAATCACAAACATAACAGCAATGAACGAAAAGAATACGTTATCACAATGGGAATTAGTAATTCAAAGAAATAATAGTTGGAAATATCTTTTATCATTAAATTTTTGTTTGTACCAAGCATTGATATTAAAACATTGTAGGAGATTGCTGGAAGAGTAGTGCCAACAGAATTAATTCAATGTTTGGTACATATTTGATTGATTCTGGAAGGATGAAAGTAAAAAAAACATTTAAATGCAGAATGAAAAATTAAATAGTAATGTTCTACATTTCTTTCATACCATCACCTGTTTTCTTTATATCAGAAATTAAGAAATATGTGATAATGACTATAGCAGATATAATTCCTTGACTATGTAAATGTTTTTTAAATTGTTCTTGATAACATACATTATTAGAATAAGTATTTTTACATATTTTTTTATTTGCTTTGCATGATTCTTGATCTGAAAACGTGTATTGAAACAGATGTTGTCTCTTGAGAGGGTAATAAGATATTGTACCGTTTTTATTTCACTTCTTTTTATTATTTATTAGTCAATGATAGTTAATCAGTTAACTAATTGATTGTTTGATTAATTGTTCAATCAGTCAATCAATCAGAGCTTGTCATTAATGAAATGGCAATAAAAGGGCTTGGAAAAATCAGTTGATCGATCGATCAAATAATGACTTATCAAACAATCAATTAGTTAACTGGCTTACTAGCAGCAACAGCAACAAGAACAACAAATAATAATAAATAAATAAATAATGATAATAATAATAATAATAATAATAATAATAAATAGAAGTGAAATAGAACAAGTGCATGTGTTTCTTATTAACAAAATGACCCTATCAAAATATAACATATTTTTACATATATTTACTGTTTGAAGAAGTTATGACAATTTGGTTAATAAACTGGTGTTTTTACCTTACAGCCACTTCATCTTGTCATTTATGATTATATTAATTAAAATCACCATAAAAATTCTATTATTACTAGTAAAAATAGATGAAAATAAAAACTAAATACAAAATTCAATTGATAATCTTTATAACTATGATAAATTATGTTATTTGATGAAATAAAAAGTTTTTAAGACAGTCAGATGATGATGAGTGACATTGTTCCCCTTCCAAATGATAAGACTGATCCTGCTGCATTCAACAATTAAGAACATTATTTTATGCCTGCTCACCAACATAATTACTTCTTATGACAGAATAACCAGTCCCATATGGATGGTAAATGCTGATGATGATGATGATGGGGATGAATCAGGATGGCTCTCACTATTCTACAAGGTGTTCATTCATTCAAAGCAAAGACAGACAAGGTGAATAATAAAGAGATCAATGAACAAGGGTTAGTGGGTGGAGTGAGCATTGGAAGAATCAGGCTATCATACTCTCATTACCTCTGCTCACCCACCCGGGTCTTTCTGTCATAATAAGTAACTAAGTTTCATAATAATTAAGTAAATAACTCTCCGAGAGAATCAGAAATTAAAGTAATCTCTTTTAAAACAAAACAAATACTCAATGGAAAAAAAAACAAACCTTGAATTTCGGAACAAATCGTGCACATTCTTGTTGCCAATTATGTAATGTTGAAGCTGGAGCAATAATAAGGAATGGCCCCCAGATACTTTGTGACTGCAAAGACATAAAAATGGTAGAATAAACAGAAGAACCATGAAATCTGAATAACAAGAATAGTGGCTTTCTTAAGGTAGAGAAACATTTTGATAGAAATATAAACAATTTTGCAAATGATTGGAACAGTGATTTGTGAAAGAACCACAAAATTACATAACTCAACTCATATGATGGACCTTCTCATAGCAGTTAATCTAAAAGTTTCATTGCCCAAATTTTTGGATTAAAGAAGTCAAATTCAAGGCCATTAAAGAGGATACAACAGAATTTGGAACTGCTGAATTAATTACAACAATTAGCTATAATTAATATATTAATGAACTAGATGCACTTTCATCCAAAACTTTTGGGCACTCTAAATAATGAAAGAGACACATTGCATATTATTTCTTTGTCAGTAAGCATGATGAAACCTGAACCATGACAGAATGTAAGTGGATACTTAATAAGTTTCACTGCATAGTATATCTATGGCCTAAATATAAGTACATACATCTGTCTTGAACAGATTCCACTGCTGATACTGATGTGGAAGTAGGCTAACAACAGAAGTGAAACAGCTAAGTTACTTACGTTACATTTCAGCAGAAAAGGTTAATTATAAAGATGAACTGTAGAAGTATCATTGACAAAATTTTGACGTACGATTAATATTTTCCAATAGTATTTCTACTGTACTCAAACTAAAAAGGTATTATTTTATCAGAATATGTATTATATAAAATATGAATATAATTGGATACGTTTTCAGATTGTTAACTTCATCTTCAGAGATGAACATGAAAAAAAAAAAAAAAAAAAAAAAAAAAAAAAAAAAAAATCATCAAAAGGGTTTAATTTGACAAAGAAAGATTTGTGCTTTGAGATCCAATTCTACTGAGTCAACTTTGCTTTTATCCTTCAAGGCTAATTATGTAATAGTTCAAAGCAGTGGACTGGCAAAATTGTGAGTACCTTACCATATTTATTCTGATTCTTTGCTGAATTCCTGGTTGCTGACGCCCAGTTTAACACAACCATTGAGTCCTTGTGTAACCTTAGCAGAGTTAATTAACCAGCTTGCATATGTGAACACATGCAAGCACACACTATATACAGACAAGATAAATAGGAAAGTGACAGAGTGTATGTGTGTATGTGTGTGAAACAGAGAAGCAGAATGAAGTGAGATGATCAGGAAGAGAAAGAATATCAGGCAAAAATTAATTCCAATGTGATAATCAATTAGATGTCTAAGTAAGTCTTTCTAAACAGTGAATGAAGAGTTATGCATTAGTGAATGTACTAATAACAAGATAATTTATTTATTTATGCGCCCTTTTCAAGCCTAGCCAGGCTCATGGGCCCGGTTTCCATGGCGTATGTGTTCCCCCCAGCTGGAAGGGACACCAGTCCATCGCAGCGTTACTTGAGAAACAGGAAGAAAGAGTGAGAGAAAGTTGGGGCGAAAGAGTACAACAGGGGTGCCCCCCCCCCTGCCGGAGCTTCATGGAACTTTAGGTGTTTTTGCTCTGGGAATGAAAACCGCGATCCTCTGCCCTAACCAATGGGCCATTGCGCATCCACAGGAACAAGATAAAGAACCTCATAAAGTTATGAAATAAAAAGTCTAGAAAATTGACTTACCTCAGACAGATGACCAAGAAATGCTAAACTCTGGACAGTTTTACCAAGTCCCATTTCATCAGCCAAGATACCGTTAATACCTTGGTCATAAAGGTTGGCTAGCCAGTTCATACCCTGAGAAATAGAAGATATAAAAATAATTACTGAGGTTACTTAAGCTGATCTGATAAATATTATAAATATAGTCTCTATTAATGTTGTTACATTTTACTATCTATGCTGGCATGGGCAGATGGATTTGATACTTTCCTAGGTATTTCGTCTGTAAAGTTTCATTCTGATTTGGTGCCTACAACATACCGTCCTTCCTAAAAGTATCACTTTACAAAGTGAACTGGGTGCATTTTTTTGTGGCATTATCACTATCGGGGATAAGAGGAGAGCGTTATGTCCCTTATGTGCATAGACCATATAAATGTTGTTGGAAAGATCATAATGACAATGAAGTTATTAAATCATTTCAGTCAGCCAAATCCAAACAGAATTATGGCACAAGACGTGGGTACTAATAAAATTATTGTGGCAATTTTCATACATAACATACTTGAAATTCAAGAACATAAGAACGTCTGGTTGCATATTCAGTTGCAGGGGCACAAATTGTGAACATCAAAACCCCAAAGTGGACTTTTTTATTTTGTGAAACACAGAGCCGCCAGATATCCCAAAAATATAACAAGAAAACTTTAGGAGAATGAATACATTGACAATAAGTGACTTACTTTGAGTTGATAGCATTTTAATTTTCCTTCAAATATTTCAGGTTGTGATCGTTCAACGGCCGTGCTGATGGCAGGATTTGCTAAACTGGAGTCCACTGAAGAATAGTAGAGATATACACCGATTACTATTATTATTAAAACAATAAATGTTGATATTTATAACTGTTTCCATATTTGTATCCCCACTTCCCACATTGTTAGGAAATTATAAATTGTTATGTTAAACAGGTAAACAGTTTTTCATGCTGCACTGTAAGGTCAGGATGAAGTCCTTTGTCAAAATGGGGAAAGCTAGATGTTATTAGCCAAAACTGTGAAACTATAACAAATTGGCTAGACCATGGCAAACCTTCATAAGCAGAGATAATTGTACCTCCCAGTTTTTTGTGACAGTTTTTTCTGTGAGACAAAGTTGTTCAATTGGATTCTTGAAGCTATGGTTGCCTGTTTAGTTTATGCGCTTTGAGCTTTGTGTTTGGCATTTATGGATTTATTTTATGCTCCAGGAATTCGCCAGAACTTTTGTCGGACTTAAAATAATTTCTGTGTCACATCTGGATCCAAGGTTCGAAAATTGAATTTGTACTAAAATGGAAATCAAGATATTATGAAATCCAAATTTTTGGAATCCATCTTTTTGAAAAACCAAATTTGTGAGGCCCGATTTTGGTGAAACCAAAAATTGTGAATCCAGAGTTACGGATCCAAGTTTGTGAAATCAAGTTGGTGAAGCCAGGATTCTGAGTTTGAATTTCTGAACTGTATATATATGTTACCTTTGTAAATATTCTGACTGCATGTCTTGGTTTTTTTTTGTTCATGTATATATTTGTTTTTGTATGTAGGCTGTTTTTTCCATGCTGACAATTGTTAATAATATTTTACAAAAAATTTCATGGTGTGTTGTTGTTTTGGGTTCACCCTATCCTCGTTGATTCTGTAAATTCGGGTTATGGCCATTAGGTCGTAACAGCATATTGGCTACAACAACATTATAACTGAATTCCTATTACATCCTAATCTGTACCAAGATAATTCTTTCTCAGACATCACTTTCTGTTCCATGTATTTAGATACCATAACTACTCAGTAAACAATCTTCCAGCCTTCCTTGGACCACGTAAATAGTTACAGATAATTAAATAGTAGTTTTTACTGATTACAGTTACATATAGATTTAGTTCTCAAAACTGAATCTGTTGAAGATTAAGGAAAGAAATTTTATATGCAGAACCAAATCTTAAAACTGAAAGGCCACAAAGTAAAACTAACAAAGACAAAACATTTAGTTAGCAATAAAGAAGACTAGATTACCATTTAAGAAATGGATTACATAAAAACTCTGTAACATGCTCTTAGTATAAACCAAGAGTGCACAAGAGTCATAGTGGGATCAGAGGAAGGCTGACACAAAAGTATATTGTTTATAACAAATCTGCTGGAGTAGTTGTTAATAAGAGCACTCATGAAATCAATTCTTTCAGAGAAGTACTTGATAGTTTCTGTTATGTTAGTGACCTAATTAGCAGTGGCAGAGGCTGTCCTGAAAGCATAGTTGCTAGAGTAAGGAAACACTTAAGGAGCTTTTACCTTCATAAGGAGAAAAAAAGTCTGTGCAAAGGTAGAAAAGAAATGCGACATGCATACTCTGCTGGATGTGCAATATTAATGTAGACAGAGCACAAATGAGCTACAAAAAAGAACTGAGAATAAAAGGAAACCAATGTAGTGTATCAATAAGAGAGAAGACTGAGTTGATACAAATGTGTAGTAATGTTTGTGGAACAACAGGTGGATAAAAGAATGCCAAATATTCCAAGTGGAAGAGAAAGAGAGAGAGGAAAACATGGACAGAAATGGTGAAGTTGAATATCAAGAGACTAAACTTCACAAAGAACATGACAGAAGCAAAACAGCTGGCATGAAACTCTACCACAGATGATGTTACCAATGCATACAAGCATAGAATAACATATAAGAATTATGAATAAGATGTTAGATATTTGAATAATCAAAAGTGCATTGGACAAACATGTCTAAACAGGAAACAGCTATTTTACTTACGTATATCTGATGTGAAACCTAGAGTATTCCCACCAGATCTTCTTAGGAACATTTCATCATCAAATGCACGTTTCTGGAAAAGAAAACAGTTTTGTAGTGCTTTAGATATATGAACACTCAATGTTCATTCATGTTTATGCCCATTTTTCCATGCTTGCAGGGTTACACAAAGATATTGCAGAGATGTTGTCTTATAGCCAATGCTCTTAGTGCTGCCAACCCTTATCAGCTTTACAAATAAAGAATATCATGGGAGCAAAGCTCATGGGACGACCTATTGACAGGGAAAATGACAGAAATGTCACTTCCGTATCTGAGTGATTTTTGGAGAGTGCAAACAAATACACATACATGCAGGTGTGTTTGTATGATCATACTCATTTTAATGTCCACTTTTTCATGCATCAGATAGATTTCTCGAGATAGGTCTTCTATGATGGCATGTTCTTCCTGCCACCAACCCCCACCTGCTTCCAAGTAAAGTAATATCTTTTCCTTGGTCAGAGATGTTTCTCACAGAAGACTGCAAATGATCGACATTACTTGTATAAAGGTAACATTCATTTACAACCACCATGTGATGTTAAGACAAGGGTTTACACACACACAGAGATAAATACAGGTATATCAAATACCACAACAAAACTTTTTGATTTATTAAAATTATCTCCCCCTCTAGATAAAGTGCCATAATTATTAAATTAGACCAGCTCCATATGAAGAAGGGAGATAATCAAGACTAAAAAAAAAAATTCTCTAAAGTTGTCATCCCATTAAAGAGACAGGCTTATTATATGGAGATCAGTGCCGTCGCTAAGCTCTTGCAACCCCTGCGGTTGTAGGGGGCCTCTACGGTTGAGGGGTCCCATGTTAAGATCAAAGTACGTAGATGAGTCATTGCTTTGGTTAAGATGTTGAACAAGAATTAAACTGTCTATGCTAACTGAAAATTTCAAGAAATATAATGGTAATATATTGTACCTGCAAAAGTTCTTGCAAAAATATTACATTGTACCACAAATGTGTACCAGACTTTGTGGATTGTCTATGATATCTAATTGAACACGAACTTAGCTTTCAGCTTGATTATTCTGAACTGATTGATGATTTCGTGAAGCAAAAAGTGCACCATGTTTGATTTTGAAGGTCGCCTGGATTATGAAAATGCTCTTTTATTCATATCTGGAAGTTTTACTTATTGAAATTTGTAATAGACCTAAATAAATTTAACCTGTACTTTTATTAAGATAAAATGAAATATTGAACTTCAGATAAAATAAAGTAAAATATAGGTGCATAGATTATGAATTTTGATTGAAGGGATGGGGCCTTGAAACCAAAAGTTGCAGGGGGCCTCTAAAAGTCATGCGACGGAGCTGATGGAAATAAGGAGAGTCATAGCCACATTACTGGCTCAACAGCCACCATCCGCACAACAATTGTTGAATTTTATCTCCAGTAACCTAGGGACTTATATAATTTATACAAAAAATAAATAAATAAATAAATAAAAAAGTGAGAAATCACGTTGTTGGCACTCCGTCGCTTATGATGTCAAGGGTTCCAGTTGATCCGATTAACAGAACAGCCTGCTCGTGAAATTAACGTGCAAGTGGCTGAGCACTCCACAGACACGTGTACCCTTAACGTAGTTCTCGGGGGATATTCAGTGTGACAAGGCTGTCCCTTTGAAATACAAGTACAATAGAAACAGGAAGAAAGAGTGAGAGAAAGTTGTGGTGAAAGAGTACAGCAGGGTTCGCCACCAACTCCTGCCGGAGTCTCGTAGAGCTTTCAGGTGCTTTCGATCAATAAACACACACAACGCCCAGTCTGGGAATCGAAACCGCGAATTCGCTGCCCTAACCACTGGGCCATTGCGCTTCCACAAGAGAAATCACATATGTCCAAGGTAATTTGCATAATTTAAACTAAAATAAACTAAGAGAAACAACTTAGAGTGGTCAATGGTTTGTATTTGAACATACACAAATATAGGCATATCAAATACATACAACATAAATTTTTCATTTAAAAAAATTATCTCCATTAGAGGAAAAGTCACTGTCACCAAATGGCAATTAAAACCAGTTCTACATGAGAAAGGGGAATGTATAAGTCTAAGTCATTTGGTTAACAGATATATATGATTGGACAATTGTCACACTGATGATGGCTATCTTCATGCTGTAAAACAGCGGAAAACCTACATTCTGCTTTTCCTTTTGCTGTGAAAAACAGTTGCTCAGTTTTTCTTCTAGCTACCTGCTGTCTTCGTTTTCCCAATCTTTCCAAGCCTGTCTTTTCACATTTATAGCTCTTCCATTTCACTGTTCCACCACCATCATATCATCCTTAGTTTGGTCAGTCACAGAATCGGTCTATAACCTTCAGTAGGTTGTTTTATAGGAACATCTAGTTGCCCCTCATGTCATATGTCCCTAACTCTTCCTCCTTTTCTTTCAATGCTTTGACTAGAATTTCTGTCAGCCAGGTCATTGAACTCCCTTTTCCAAACTGGTTTGTTTCTCTGAATCCTTCTAGCTTTAAGTCTGAAGTCATTAAACACACACATCCAAGCACACATGTATATTCATGCGTGTTTGTTTGTTTGTTTGTGATTGCTGTCATTTTGTATCTTTGTATGTCACTTCTTGAGCAAAATATGGTGTGGTGTTTATATTACTCTATATACAAATAGAAAATTTCTTGAAAACAGGTAAAGGTTGGCAACAGGGAGGACATCTAGTTGGGAAATTCTTGCTCAAATAAGTTTCTGTCCAACCCTTGCCAACACAGGAAACCAAATGTGAAATAAAAGAACAAATTGAGGAGCTTGAATAATCAATATTTGGCCTTAGATGAAATAGGAGATCAGAACACAAGGTATGCTGTACTTTAGAGCTGTTCATCTAAGATAAACATGAGAAGTGAACGTGATAATATGCAGAAAACATCAGTTAATTACACCAGGTAAAAGAAAATATAATTTAGTATGAAGAAGAATGGCATTGCTCACTTGTTTGCAAACACCATAAACCATTAAAATTTCAGCTCTTCATGCCAGGTTTCATTTTTATAGAATTAGAAATAGTTAATGCCGTTAATAAGATAACTTCACAGTTGCTTACCTTCATCTGGTGAGCTAAATATGCATCTTCTGCTCTCTGTAATGCAAGATTCTTCATTTCAATTGAATCTACACAAAATACAAAAGATAAAAGAAACATTAAATGATGTTTAAACAATTCTAAATGATTTAACTATATACAACACATAATCCCACCACACACAATTCTTATAAATATTTGAAACAATATTTTCTGCTGTTTGAGATCATAATATGAGATAAAAAGTCTTTATGAAAGAATGTTTCAATGATCATAAAATAGTTGCAAATGATTTTTATAAGTAATAAGCAGAAAAGTATTGAACATTTGTACTTACCATAGTCATCTTCTTCCACATCAACAAGTAAGCCACCCTCTACTTTTAATGGCTTCTGATAATTTGGCTCATCTAATTTTCGCAATATTTTCTCTTTTGCTGCCTCAGTCTCACCAGTCATTTTTCTGGCCATGAAGTGTGCATAGAGTTCTGTCTGAGTGATCAAAAAGTTCAACTTGCGTTGTTGTCGACGAGCCTACAAAATTGACATTAAAAAATGCATAAACATAAAATATAAGTAATCATATTTTACAAACTCAATTTTATGTGAGTCTACCAGAGACTAGAATGACAGAGAAAGAAGGGTGGGGGGAATCATAGCTTTGAATTAAATTGTATCAAAGTGTAAAGAGTTGTTGAAAGGAGAATATAATGAACCTCATTATATCTATTTCATTACATTTATGATGCTAACTGCTGTGACGAGAAACAAAAACTAGTGTTCATGTTCCAGTTAGATATTGTATTATGCCTTTGTCATTCTTCTTAAGTTAGGTTCTGTATAACCAACTCCAACTCCTAAAACCTGTACTTCACCTAGTCAGACACATCAGTTTGTTTACAAATTACATGGAAAGTTATACTGAGCTACTGCCCTCATTGGTGAATAAACAATATTTTTGATGCCCCTCTGTTGGTGCCAAGTTATTGATGTATCAAGAGATTTAGAAAGACACTTACATGTGCCACTTTCATTCATGCATTCATGACTTACTCATCTCTTCTCTCATCATGGTAAATGTGAGGACCCCTCCCCACCAGGAATAACATTAACCACTGCAACTAGTCCCTTCTGAAAACATAGCCCTGCTGGACATTCTTTTTGCTCATGTCTTTCCTGTAACCTTTGACTTGTAGCAGTTTAAGCTGAACATTAATAGCATCAATCTTCTGTTATGAGTCTCAGAGGGCATATGGAAACTATTGATATTGTTCCTTCCTCCAGTCTCAGCAATAAAAATAACAATTAAGACAAACATTGTTTAGATACCTCACGTAATTCCAAATCCATCTTTCGTTGTTCTTGGGCTTCCTTCTCAGCTCTTTTGCGATGTTCTTTTTCAACCTTCTCAAACCGTTTCCAATAGATCTGCATTTCTCTAGTTAATCGCTTTGCCCTCTGTGGTGTTTCCTTCATTACCTTTTGTGACTGTAAAGCAGCTCGTCGACAATCCTTCATGCACTGCTGAGAGATCTGGAAGAAGACAAGAAAATGTTAAAAATTAAAATGAAAGAACAAAGAAGATACTCTCAGAAATATCTTTACCAGAAAAGGAGAAAAAAAAATATCAGTAACATAAACTATAAGTATAATAACAAAAAGGTCAAAATCTGAGTAGTGTTTATCAACTATTTTTCGCCTTTGATTCCTATTTTACTCTACTGCACTTTAATAAACATTCCATATTTAGAAAGTCACATAATATTTTTATAATTAAATATTAGGAATTGCATGAAAAAATTGTTAACATATTTTGTGTATTGTAGATATATAACTGATTTATTGCACATACATTTTAACAGCAAAATCTTAAGTGGATCCTCAATGGCAATGTGGACCCTAGGTGAGAACCATTGTATTAGAGGAAAAAGAAAATTGGAAACTTCTGAAAGTGATGGAATATCATAATTATCAATATTTCTATGGTTGTTTTGCCATGCCTACACAGGTTGGGCAAGTTTACTAACACAGAATTTCACCATTTGTTGCAGTCTTTTGTCATCTCATAATGTTCAGCCTTGTGAAACCAACCTTCGCCACTTTTTCCTAGACTTCCTGTTACACAAGCCCCATAAAATATGGCTTTCAGTTAGAATGAAAATCCCCTTGATACTAGCAGAAGAGAAAAGTCCCTAAACTTTTTCAACTTCATTCTCAGGTTACAATCCATTCAAAACAAAATGAGAGTAGGGCTGTGTCTGAACAAGGATGTCTCATGTGAGAACCCATCTCAAAATTCTAAACTTAAAAAAAAAAAAAATTGTGAAAAGGTTTCTTTAATAAAATGTTACACCTCTAAAATATCACTAATAAAAGAAAACATTTAAACTATTATTGAGAAAAAGAAATGTCTGGATCTAGTAAGCTTTCAGGGAGTACCAAACGGTCACTTACTTTCTTTAGAGTTGATAACATTTCCTTTCGAGCTGAAGCTTTTTGTTTCTGGGCCTAAAGATAAAGAAGGAAAAGTTAAAAGAAAACATGCCAATTGGTTTTCAAGAACATCTGTATTTTATTGCAATTTGCATAACATCCTGATATATTTCCACAAAATCATCATGTTTTCATAAAACTGACAACTTATATATACAGTATACGCACACACACACTAGCAAACAAAACTTATTCTACAGATATTTTTTTTTTTTTACTTGTATTTATTTTTTCATTATAATAATTACCATTATTAGTATGATTACTGATTACTGGCTACAAATATTCGTTTATACCAACTATGAGAAACTTTACATTTGAATCTGAATCCCACTTTTTTTCTTTACCTGAACAATGTCAGTAACATACACTCCCATCATCATTTAATATATTACTTTATATTGGGGGTTGTTAATGTCAAAATAATTCCTTTGATCTTTCACCATCATTGATTAACTGTCTCAGCTCAATACCAGTTTGTAAATTATAATAAAAATAATAATGATAATGAAATTATTGTGTATAATGCTCAGGTGCATGTACAGTACACAGAATTATATACAAAAGTCAGGAAAGTAAACAGTGTATGAGTCATGATATACATGTGTGCATGTATGTGGAGGTGGGGATATCAGGTGTAGTGTTGGCAAATTTCAGGAAGCATGGAGGTTTTAAAGGATGCAATGTCTTGGCAACTAACAACTTATGCAGATAGTCTGTTCCATGCTTCAAAAAATGTTTCCGAAAGTCATGGTAGCTGTGCTGTTTTCTGACTTTGTAGGCATGCCCACGTTTGTTAGACACATGGGGCTCAAAAAGGTGCTCAAGGTGGTTATTGGCATGATGGTTAATAATTTTGTGGGTGTTTACCAAGCCAGTTGCCAGACATTGGAGCTTCAATGTATCTATGCCCAGGGAAGCAAGGCATTCAGAGTATTGTAGATGCCTGATGGAGGATATTCACTTGGTTGCATGTCTCTGAACAGTTTCCAGGTCAATGAATTACATCTTTTACTTTTTATATTTTCCCAAAGCACTGTGTATCTGTGTTCCTCCTGTACCCAGCTTATATGTCTTACCCCCTTTTAAATATTTGTGTTTCTATACACACACACAACAACGAAAAAGGTGACTGAGATAGACAACAAAGAAATTTATAGGAAAACCAGAAAAACAAAACAAAACAAAACAAAAGCAATGGATGTGGACACATTCAACCTTCCATCAATTGTCAACCAGATATCATCACAATTTCAACACCTTCCAATTGTATTGCTCAATCTGTGCATTGTCAGCAACATAAGCTATTTTGATTGGGATATAAATGAGTGAACATAATAGATGGAGGACGGAAAAAAGAAATTGAGAGGAGAGTAAGAGAAAAAGTACAAAATCAACAAAGTGATATACGGATACATAGAATATTATTTAACTTAGCGACATGTGTGTGTGTGTATTTGTTTATGCTTCCTTGTCTTTATAAAGCATGATAGCTATAAATGAGAGTGATGACTGTTATACAAGCAGTGTTATTCATTTCCAATATCTCATTGTTTGTTACCTTGCTTGGAAACAAGTGAGTGTTGGCAACAGGAAGGGTATGTGGCCAAAGAAACTTGCCACAACAAATTCTGTCTGACCCAGGTAAGCATGGATAATTGAAAAGTTAGATCAATAACAACAGTGATGATGAGGTCAAAAAGCCCAGATATGCTTTCACAGGTGGCTGCATGCAAACAACACTGTCAATCAAGCCTTCATTTATGACGAGGGAACATGAAGAAATACGAACTCATCTACCATCACTATTATAATGAGATGTATCACTTTCTTATCATTGCCATCTCCACTATTCACAATTTGCTCCACCTCTCTCTTACCAGGCTACCATTCTATATGCCTAACAACACACTTCTAGAAAAATAGTATAATTTAATACAGCTTAATCATTTTTCAATGTCAGCCAACCTATGTGAACATCAGGGATGTGTTGGAATGTTTTTTAAACAGACAAAAGCAGAAATCAAACCTTGGGTATTTCTTTTTTAGCTATAGACAACCATATTTTCCGACGTTTTGTATCAGCTTGCTCTGGTGTTAGTTTCTTGTTTTGCTTGCTTTTTCCGTGTAACTGCTTTGGATGAGGATATGCTTCTGACAGAGATGCATCAAAGGAACCATTCTGAAAAATGAATTTTGAATAATTTCAAGCAAACAATTAAGAGAAATTGCAAGACAATAAGTAATAAATAGCTAAATGTGTCTTTTCTAAATTGGATACTAACTCCATAATGTATTAAAACCATCTTAACTCTAACAAATATTATTTATACAATAAAAAAATGTTATAAAAAAGAAAAAGTGAGAGTATCATCGATAAAATCAATTTTTCTCTTTGTTATACATTAGTCATGCAAAGATGTGATAAGTAATTAAGTTTTGATCTTTTAGTCAAAGAAACTTATAATGGCCTGTAGTTACTATTGAAACATGATATATATTATCATCATTTAATGCTCATTTTCAGGCTGGCATGGGTTGGACTACTCAACAGGAACTGATGAGCCAGAGGACTGTGTTGAGTTCCAATGATTTCTAAAACTGTGTTGAGTTCCATGGTTTCTAAGACTGAATGCTCTTCCTAATGCCAACTATTAGTAGTTACAAAGTAACTTAGAAGAAAAGACTTCTGAATTGAGTGGAGAGGTAGTATTGTGGGAGGTGGATATAATATATATATATATAGGTTTATATATTCAGGTATGTGTATGAACATGTATGCATATACATACTTATAATTTGCCCCACTTCTCATCTGTCAGTGACTACTTCTACTGTCAACCCTGCTTTTATCACTCAGCTGAAGCCACAAGAAAATGCACCCAGTATACTTTAAAAAGTGCTCGGTATTAACAAGGCTATCCAGTTGTAAGAGCCTAGTTAAAAACTTAACTTATGAATGACAAGAACACACCTCCACCCCACCCGCCAACCAATCAATCTAGAAGAGCTGAAATGACACAACCAACCCATGCCAGCATGGAAAGCAGGTGTAAAATAATAACGATGATGATAATATAGGTAAAACAATGTCAAACACCTATATCTATCTGTGTGTGTGTGTGTGTGTGCTTGCCAGATGCTAGTCTAGAAAAAATTGTATGACCCAGTTACATAATAAATGATTTTTAAAACATCGATATTATCTAATTGATTTTTTGTTATGTTTAGTAAAAGGAATACGTCAATAAAATTCATGATCCAAGCTAATTAGATATATCTAAATACAAAAAGTCAAACAATTTACTATTTAAATCTATAATCACCAAATGTTTTCAAGTAAAATCTTACTATCTTTTGCAATTATTACTTTTACATGCAATTTTACTACATTTTTTTAACAAAGATTTTTTTTACTTACTTCACTATCACCGTTTTCTAATGCTCTTTTTAACTTTCTTAACTTTGCTGAGAAAATAAAAATACATCAGAAGATATTTAAGTTTCCTTATAAATGATAAAGACAATAATAAATAATTTATCAAAGATTAAAAAGTAAATGGTGACAAAACATAATGCTGGAGCATATTACCTTTAATCAGTTAGCCCAGCCATATCTGACTTCTCAAACTTACTCTACAACGTCATTGTAAAAATAAACAATCACATCAAAATCTTAAAGTTATAAGATAATGCATGATTAATTCAAAACAATGTAAATGTATTAAGCATTACATTTGACAAACTAATCTGAATGTTTAAGAGCTAATCATCAGTTGCCACAACAAACTGACTGAAAAATTTGTTTTAACTCACATCAGTAATACTTTGTAACTAAAGAAGTTTTATATGTTATAAGAGGATTTAAAAAAAATATTGGCAACTGAGAATTAAACATGGCATGCTTTGAATAGATTGTAGTTCAACTGTATAGTTTGTTGATGTTTATTTGTCATATTAACTATGTGCAAAAATACAACAGCTATAGAAATGTTTTTAACTTTATGAGGTAAAGAACAAATTCTATATAAATGTAAATACAGCATTAATAAGACGGCTAGTAGTTGTATCCAACAACCACGGTCGAGTTTGTTTGAAATTCTGAATCAGAAAAATGCTTTCACTAAAACATAGTATTGTAAAGCTACCACCTGAATTAGAGCTGCTAATTCTACTGAGATAATTTTTAAAAGTTAAAATATTAATTCTAACAGTTTAATAAGTGATATATGTCTATAGCACCAATTACCATATCAATACAAGATTGCAAGAGAAATTCTATGTCAGTCTATTTAATCCAAGAAGTATTAGGACATTTCTCAATAACTTATCTTTATAGTCAAAGCCATATTTCTAAATTCTCTATCATTAACCCTTTCGTTACTATATTCCTGACCAAAATACACCCCTCATGAGTTTCAATTAATTCTAAAATAATCATGAATTTAGACTAGTCTCATTAAACACCTGTAACTTTTTTATTTATCAACATATTAATGTGATATTTGGAACATAATTAAAGAAAGGGTTCTTAATCAATTCTATTGCATAATTTTTGTCTCTGGGGTACTGCTAGTGTCTCTCACATGTAAATATTGGTTCAGCTTCATGAATCGTACTCGTTCATAATACTGGAAATATATTCATCACCAAAAGGTTCCTGATCGCTCCAGTAATTTGTTATTCTGGGTAACTGTCTAATACCCATAATAATATTTATGGCAAAAAATGCCCGTATTTCATCTACAGTTGCAGGAAACCACAAGCTATCTTTTTTCTCCGGTTTGTTTACATTCTGTGTAACGGTTTGTTTCCGCAGTAATCATTTAACGCCGCAAAAAATGTGGAAAAAAATCTTCCAAAATTCACTGAATTCAAATATCACACCAAACAATGTCGGAGACAATAACTCAACTGTTTGCAAAGTGAAATCAGGTGTTTTAACGAATGTACTAACGAGATTTGGGTTCAAATATACATTTAAATAACAATGGGTACTCTCGGCCGGCTACGGCCGGGTTAGTAACGAAAGGGTTAATAAAATTCACTTTTTCAAAACAAATTTACCTTTCATTTTCTTTTCTATTTTTTTCTGTTCTCTGGAGATTCTTTTCTTGGGTCCCAGGATTAATTTCTGATGGTCATAATAGCGGTCATAGCTTGACATGAGACCTGTACTATAGTAACGGTACTGGTGTAACTGAAAGAAGTAACAATAACATAAAAAGACGTAGCAAAATAATTTCCATATTTACCAGTTGGAGAGTGGTGAATTGGTAGAATCATAACAGTGTTGGAGTGGTGACTGGTGGAAGCATTACAAAATTTAGCTACATGCCTTTATGCTTGAATCTCATCCAAGTCAACTTCGTCTTTCATCCTTTTAGGGTCGATAAAATAAAGTGCCACTCAAGGACTGAAGTTGAATTAATTTACTATATTCCTCCCCACTTCAATTTGAAATCTTGTGGCATCAATATTTGCCATTTTAGGCAGAGAGTAAAGCTGGCCTAAGGGGACAATACAAGACATATGATAAAGTTTGAGCTTGTGACTGATAGTTCAATTTCAATTTTCCCAATAACAATAAAATAACCATAAAGAGTTGCAGTGCACACAGAAAAGAAACCGAAGGGTAACTAGAATGACATCTGGCTAAGATCAAAGTCTTGCAATGCATCTCCAACGGAAGTCAGCTAAACTAAAAGAAATTGTGAGACAATATTTAAGAAATAGTGAGATAATTCCACAGAGCCCTGCTATTACTCTTATTGATGAATTTGGTTGTTCAAAGAGAACTATCAAATTACCTGAAGGACTTCATTTGTAACTTATTTATTATTTTGTAGAATTATAGAAATATAAAATCTAAGTGCAGACTAGAGTTTGTGGTTAATGTCTGCTGATTTTACAATCCCATAGTTTACTGTTTTTGCTTCCCTTACCTAAATTGAATGTTGTTGAATAAAGTCTTTGCTATTCAAATCTCTTGTGATTATATCTTGACAATAGTTAAGTAATGAATGAATTTTCCTTAATATAACAGAAAAAGCGAAAATCAAACTTACATCTGGATCTCGATAAAACAGTTGCTGATGTTTCTTTTGATATTTATGTAATTTAAGCATCATTTGAAAATCTTCATCTGTTATTGAACCAGAATCTGTATCTTCATCAGAAGAACTGTCACTTAGTAAAATGTTCTAAGGAAGGAAAAAAGAAAAAAAGACATACAGTTAGTAGAGTTAGATGGAGGTTTTCCAAGGTATTACAACAATAGGACCAAAGTTGTGAGGTGTTCTGCATTGCAAAGCAGCATGTCAGTGAATTAGGATAACACTGGAGAAAAACTGTATTCAGAATGATAGCAGTAAACAAAACCTCAATGATGACAAGAAAGACTTGGAAATGTTATGAGAGACTGTTGAATGTAGAGATTGTGTAAAAGGGACTACTCTAAGTGGATCCAATGGAGGGACCTATTCTTAAAAGTGTGATTCTCACGAAAGCAAGGAAAGCAGGTGGTCTATCAGAAATAATCACCGAGACATTGAAAATATCTGGCAAAGTAGGGCTACGGTTGGTCACTTGTATAGTGGTTCAATTAGTACAGGAAGGTATCATAGCTGCTACAAAGACAAGAATCCATAAAAGCTTCTGGATTACTACCAAAATTTCATCATCTGTTCCTTGTGTCATTACCAACTTTTCCTGCAAGTTTCATCAAATACCGTTTACAACTTTTTGAGTTATTTTGCACACAGATGGACAAACCAATGCTGATGAAAACATAACCTCCTTCCTTGGCGGAGGTAATTAAGTAGGTATGGGAAAATAAATGTAAGATTAATGAAGGGCAGTTACTGATGATCACTTAAGTTATATTTCAGCTAATCAATATCAAAACAGACATGAATTATCAGAGTTTTGAAAGCTAATTATATAACTGACTGCTTTTGCACGTTTTTCAAGATAGTATAGGTTAGCTGCTTTTCTAAAGTAAAATGTTTCTAGTTTATTAGTTTTAAAATGCAATTAGATTACTCACCTTCAGCCATTTACGGCTCTTCTTCACTTTGCTGAAGTTATACAGCCCCATTTTGTCAGTTTTTCTTTCTGTGGGAGACAGAGAACAACAAAGGTTACAACAATATTAAAAGGTTAAATATATATAAATTTTAAATTACTACAATAACCAAACATTTAATACACAGAAATATATTACACTGCTGAAATAATTGGTAAATATATTTCTTTCACCTTTGTAAAGTGTTTTGATATTTATCTCCAGTTGTTCTTTCAGTAAAAATAAAATACTCACAAATTACATAAGCCTGCTGAAAATGCGATGAGGCAGCTTTTAATGGTGTGACTACATGAATGAATGCAGTAGATGACCTAACTACAAGTCACACTGACACAAAAAAGAAACCAACCTAGTCATTAAAATTTGTAAACAGTATGAGGACAGCAGAACTGAAAACATCTCGTGATCAACTAAAATGACTTGCTTACAATGAGAGAAGCATAATTATCAAATATCTACTATGACTTAACATTTGTGTGTGATGTATGTGCACATACGATAATCTAGGAATACTGGTGAATATACCAAGTATGGCAGAACACTAGAAAATTCCTTTAATTAAGGAGTTATTTGTTATAAACTCAGACAACCATGGCAAGATTTAAACTCAGAACCTAAAAAATGCCATAACAAATATGCTTGTGCTAGTTCATTGCCTTAAAAACAACTCCATAAAAAGATTTTTCAACAAACTTGTAAAATATTTTTAATAGTTTCACCTGGAGGACATGGCCTTTAAGATTGAAGAGGGTAACATTCCTTTTGAACATCAACTGGACAATTGCAGGGAAATCATAAGCAGAGAGGTATTTCCAATGGACTGACATTGTAGGAAAGAGGACTGGAAATAGTGGTTGGAGTGGGTTTGGGAAGGGAAATGTAGACATAACATGAATAAGAGAGGAAACAACTGAATTAAAAATACCTGAGACAACCAACGGTAATAGCAATAGAAAAGGCAGAGTATGAAGATAACGTGTTTGTGGGCCAGAGCGTTAGAGTGTATTATATGTGACTTCATGACAATCAGTCAAGCAGCCTTCCTTTGGATGCGAACCAAGTATGCCTCCACATATGTAGCAACAATGTTCTTTCTTCTGAAGGTGGTCAGTCTTTGTTATGTTGAGGATGTGTGCTCACCAAGATAGACCACGAGTGATGATGAGGTCAGACTTTTGTAGCAGTCTTAAGGTTTCTTCACACATTCATATTTTTTTTTGTTTTCTTATAGAGGGGAGAGGTACACTACAGTTTACTTTGATGTTTAATGATTGGGTCTTTGTGTTAGTGAAAGAGACAAGATTGCTCAAACCCATTGGAGGATATTTTTGAGATTGTTGCTTGTGGAGTCAGTGAAGGTTTGGCAAGGTAGCCTAGGTTGCAGATGGATGTCACTTAAGTGTGGAAGGTTAAGGAGAATTGAAGGGTGGCATAATCTGCATAACAGTAAACACTGTAGAAGGTGATGGTAAGTAAGTTGCTGATTTAGATACATAAGAGGATGAATGTGGGAGACACAACCAAACCTTGAGACACATGAGTTGATAATGAGAGAGAGAGAGAGAGAGAGAGAGAGAGAGCTCCATCAGAACACACCATAATGGTGCAATCAAACAGGAAGCCTCTGACCAAAGAGATGCAGGAGAAATGAAGTTTGTAAGTATCCTAAACTGTACACACATAAATATATGACAAACTTTGCTGCTTAAAAACAGTAAACAACATAAGCCCTATGTTCCAATAGTTTCCAAAATGTGTTAAGAATAAACACTACTTACCTGCTTTTGTTATAGTGATTCCATTAACCAGATTATTACCATCACTGCCATTTTGGGATGACTTAAAGCCATCTAACCGATCAAGAAAATCATCATCACTGTGAAATTAAGAGAGGCATTATTAAATCAAGTTGAATTTACAACCAATGCTGTTTCTAGTTTTCCAAGGGAGCACAATTTAACAATATTTTCTGAGAGATGTGAACCTGTATTATTTAGATTGTTAAATGAGAAAAAGAATATCTATTTACCATCTTAAGTTAACTATTTATTAATCACATAAGGTTTGAATAATAGCTAATATGTAATTTTAAATATCTTTACTAACAAGACATTGTATTTAATAAAATTAGTAAACTGCAGTTATGGATTATAACTATTACCATGTATATAAGAACTGCTTTTTCTATATACCTGTCATATTGGTTTAACAAAAAAGTTATCAAGGTCTTTAAAATACAAAAAAATACTTTATGAATACCAATCAATACAATTTTGTTTTAATAAAGGATTAGGCCCAGATTAATGCATAGGAAGAATATAGATAATTACTTAACATATAGGGAATTAAATACTGTATAGACACTGATTATATAATATAGCTGAAAGCCAACACTGAGTTGGATGATTTATTGTACACAGTCAGGTCCTAAAGCATTAAGTAATATATAGGCTTTGGTATATCCGTAATTGAAACATGAAAGGGCAATTAGTTGCATAGTGGTTAGAAAATGCTATTATACAATGTAAAAGGATAGTCTGTTATGACTTTTCAAAATCAAAGTCAATCTGGAGAGGGCAATTGTAGGAACAGATTCTGTGACTAAACATAGGTTTAGAGAGGTTCTCAGTAAAGCATATGACAAGGAGGAGGAAATAGAAAACAATGATACAGAAGATAACAGAGCTTCTATGTGGCAACCTGCTGTGAGCCATAGATGAAACCTGTAGCTGAGGCAAGGTACCAGACAGAAAAGTGACATAGTTGTGGAATAGTAGAGAAGATAGAGCTATGGAGGTAAAGAGACATGCTTAGAAGGAATGGAGGAAAACAGGGAGATATGAACACTGTAAGGTAACTACAAAAGAAGCTAGATGCCAGATACACAGAGAGAGGCTAAACAGAAAGGATTGCTGAGGTTTTGCAAGAGATGATCAGAGTATCTTCACTGAGGATAAAAGTGGCTTAGAAATGTAAAGAATGTAGAGAAAGTGTGGGAGATAAAGACTATCCAAGTAAATCCAGCAGTAGGACCAGCTCTTGAACTTCAGATATATATGACTGAATATGAAGACAAAGAAAGTTACAAGACCATCAAGGGTACTCAATGAGATGCTGAAAATATCTGGTAATATAGAGCTCAAGCTAGTTACCTGCATAATTAGTCAGATAATACAACAAAGTGTCATACCTGATAGTATAATAGTATTATTACCATCTGCTACAAATGCAAGAGATGCTATAGAACAAAGCAAATACAGGGGTATCAAAATGATGGGCGATGCAAAGAAAATGAGAATCCACTTAGATGAGATGCAGTTTAGATTTGTGCAGGTCATGCGCACAATTGCCATCAGCAAAGTGAGAGTTGGCAATAAGTTCAGTGAGGAATTTAGTGTGCAGGTAGTGTTCATCAAAGCTTGGTTTTTGGAAGGAAAATTCCAAATATAGAAGCTCAAAGTAAACATAGCAAACATTGAAGTCTTAGCAGAAAGAAGACAAGACTCTCTTGCCTTCTGAGAAGTGGTATGGAGAAAAGGAGTAAATAGAAATTCCATACAGTGCACCTAATGTAAACTATGGGTGCACAAGAAGTGTAATGACGTCATAGGCAAGCTGGCAGAAAAGGAAGACTTCATGAGATATAATGTACAATGGTTAGCAATTAGAGGACCATGAAATAAATTTTTTATGATCTTCATAAGTTTCCTTAGATATAACTAATAACTTTTCATACTTAGGTAACTTAATTAGCAGTATGAGACACAAATGCACAGATGTTCACTCCACTGCCCATACATTATATGAATAAAGGTATATTAAATTCTTAACAAGATTGACCTTTGATTTATTGATTTTATCTTTGCTCCCAGTGAGGCAGAACAACCACTTGATAACAACTAGGGCCAATGCAAAATGAGAAGGGAAAAATAATCTCAAGAATTTTACAAACATGACGCAGCTCCAAGGGAAAACATTCTGATCCGAACAGAGTTGCCACCCATGCTGAAATCTCAGGATATGAAGAGCCAGAGAACTGCATGTGTGTGTGTGTGTGTGAGTGAGAGAGAGAGAGCTATACACACACATACTCCTATGTGTGTGATATGTCTATCTGTGCATGAAAATGTGCTAATACATATGTATGTACACACACATGATGTAGAACTAGTTGGTTGAATCATAACCTAAAGCTAATGTTTCTTTACTTCTCTACTACTTGTCAAAATTTCAGAGTTTCTTCATCTACTTTAACATCATTCTCTATTCTCATTTTAAAGCTTCATTTATCTCAGATCAACACTCTTACAGCCTTTCTGCAACACTCCTGATACAAAGGCCAAGTTCTTCAAATGATGAATTGACAGGAAAAGTAACCTCTCCTAAACCTGTGGTAGAGACATCATATCTCATCAAGAAGACTATACCTTTGCTAACTAGGAACAAGAGACAGTTACTAAGTACTTGAACAATAAGAAATAATGATGCCTTTAAACCTGCATGCTGTGATAGAAAATGAATGAGTGTGTTCAAGTGGTAGATATCTATCACCAGCAGCAATCCAAAAACGTCTGCAAGGCATTAGCTATTTATGAGATAATATTGTTGCTAAAACCATTTACAATGCTCGTCTTGAAGGCAAGTATTGTAAAACTCACCAGAACCAGAATATATCCAGGCCTTAAAAAAAAAACCGCAGGCATGGCTATGTGATAAGAAACTTGCTTCCCAACCACATGGTTCTAGGTTCAGTCTCACAGCAAGGCACCTTGAGCAAATGTCGTCTTCTACAGCCTCAGGCTGACCAAAGACTTGTGAGTAAATTTGGTAGAAGGAAACTGTAAGAAGCCTATCATGTGTGTGTGTACTTATATATATATATATATCATTGTGTGTATGTCTTTGTGCCTGAGCTTGTCCCACAACCACTATACAACTGGTGTTGGTGGTTTACGTCCCTGTAACTTAACAGCTTGTCATAGAGACCAATAGAATAAGCACCAAGGTTAACAAAAACTAAGCACTGGGGGTTGATCCATTCAACTAAAAAATCTTCAAGGCTATGCCCCAGCATAGCTGCAGTCTAATGACTGAAACAAGATAATATAATATTAGTGGAAGATTCTCATAAAAACAGTAACCTTGTGCAAATACAAGAGGCCATATATTATTCTATGGGGCAGAAAATACAAATCATGTACTGTGTGTATACCATTGTGCTTCTCAGCACATTATTTTGAATCTGATTCTTGATCCATACATTTGTAACGACCGTGCAAAGCGAGGTGACGAGAATGGCTCCTTAGTACATCACACAGTTGATACAATAAATATAAAAGGAATAAATGCGTATATGAGCCAGAGGGAAAAGAAAGACATAACTGGATAGAATGTTTAAGAGATTTTATTGATATGCTAACATGTGTGACTGTGTGTGCGTCATGTATACAGAATATTGATATGTTAACATGTGTGACTGTGTGTGCGTCAAGTATAGAGCATTGAAAGAGTCTATAATGAGAAGTTAGAAGAATGTTCATAGACACAAGAATGAGAAATACCAGTTCGTAGTCAATTGTACACGATAGTTGAAATACTGTATGAAGAAGTTGTGGCAATAATGTAAAGTTAGTTGAGGTACGTTGTATGTGAAGTTGTGGCTGTGATGCAGAGCCAGTTGAGGTACATGTCATAAGTGAAGTAATGGCTGTGATGCAGAGCTGGTTGAGGTAGATGTCATACGTGAAGTTGTGGCTGTGATGCTGCTGCCTGGGTCACTTGGTACAGGAGTTCTCGCAAGATGTATATTTGCTGTTAACCACGGGGAAGTAATTCACGTACATTGTTGTGTTAGTACCTGTGTAAGTTGCTGGTTGCTGTGTATGTAGAGAGATGATGTTGATGACGTTAAGAAGATGATGCATCATATTATATCAATGAAGAGATAAGGTCCTAGCAGTTATCAGAGTAGCTTCTTGAGCACTTGACTTATGACTTAAATGTTTATCTCTATTGCCACATATTGTACCCACTGTAGATGTTGCAAGCTTCAATGGTTTGCCAATGTGGCTGACTTTTTTCTCTTGCATCAAACCTCTTTAAGACATTAAGATTAATATCCCTTTACATTTTGGAAATGTAGTTGATTTGCATACATTGAATCTTTTTAAGACACCAAGTTAAACATCTCTTTTGCCTTTTCACACAACTGCCTTCAGTTCCAGTGTATGGCTCCTTTCTTGATGTTTTGTGTTGTAGGTAAACCCAACAAGTGTTGATCAACAATTGCCCACAAATATGTATTTTCAAAAATAGTGCCAGGAAAGAACTGGTATTTTTTTTTTTTTTTTGAGAGAGAAATGATTGTTATCGTATTTCTATGAATGTGAGAATGGAAAAGAGAAGATGAAAGGCTAATGGAGTTTGGTGGGAGGAAGTACTGTATGATTACAGTTGGTTGAAGGGTTAATAGGTTCATGGGCATTTCGTATCTTGTACTTTTCATTGGAGCCATAAAAACTCAAGACTCTGCCCACACACACACACACAACACATATAGCTACAGTCATAACTATCATGCTGATACTATTATTGTCGATGCCAGTCAGTTATTCAAAAGTTGGTGGGTGGTATTGTCTGAGGTGGTCATATTGCTTTTGCTAATTTTATTGTTGCTGTTTAGTCTTGGGTCAATCTTCACTGACCTAAGATTGAAAACATTTCATTCAACATTTAAAATACACTGAAGTGACACATCCTTTCATATTTATTTTAGATGGAGTTACTTATCTTGTTTACACTATTGCTGCTGTTGGTCATCAACCCTTTAGCATTTAAACTGGTTATATCCAGCCCAAATATTTTTATGTTTTATGTTCAAACCAGCTAGATCTGGCCTTTCACACCTACTCTACAATGAGATTCTAAAAAACAATTACATCATCGAAATCTCAAAGCACCAAAATAATGCTGTTTAATTCAAAACAATATTAATTATATAAACATTATACTTGACAGTGTAATCTGAATGCTAAAGGGTTCAAGAACTGATGGGTTGGTAATAGTGGTGGTGGCGGCATTAGCTTTGGTGTTGATATTTCTTTTATTTATTATTTGTTTCAGGTACAAGATTGCAGCCATGCAGGGGTACTGCCTTGAAGTGTTTCGTCGAACAAACCAACCCCAGTACTATTTATTTAAGTCTGGTGCTTATTCTATAGGTCTCTTTTGCTGAACCACTAAATGACAGGGTCATAAAAAAAAACATCAGTTTTCAAATAGTGGTTGGTGAACACACACACCACACAGACATAAAAAAAAAACATAGTGAAAAATTCAGCCCTACACTTTGTGTTTATATTGGTGCATATATACAGAAACATATATGTCTTGTGATTAATCATCATTATTATCATCCTTTAACGTCCATTTTTCATGCTGGTATGGATTGGACAAGGCTCCAGTCTAATTTGGCTTGGTTTCTACAGCTGGATGCCCTTCCTAACACCAACCACTTTACAGTGTGTGCTGAGTGCTTTTAATGTAGCACCAGCATAGGACAACTGTAAGCCAATCCTCTTCATCAGAGAGACTGGCCTTAACATGATATTAATGAATTTCCGTTGGCTGCGGAAGATTTTGATAATGTAAGTGAAGAAAATTACAGCATTCAAAAACTTACAAAATTATCTATAATTACAGATTTCACAGAAAAAACTGGTCCACAATACAATTTACCTCCTGATGCTCAACACTTGGATTCTCTATTTTTATTTTGACCGGAAATTTTTTTTTCCAAAGTATCATGGAGGCAATGAAACAGATATGCCCAACGACTGATTTCTGTTTGTGGAAGATCCGATCTGCTATGACAATATTGGACAGATAAAGTAGAAGGCTATCTGTGTGACACTAACCCACAACTATAAACATGACAGTTATTCTACCTTTGGACCAAAGCAATCCTTCAAATTTTGCTATTCATTTTAGAAATTATATTCTTACCAGCTAGAATTGTATGCTATTGTTGTCATAAAAACTAATAAACTTTGAAAGAACATGAAATAATTCTTTTTTGAAATGATGGATCTGAAAATAAATGAAGCTGTAGTGAGACATGTTAGCTCTATTTTGTTGTGGCAGCATAGCACAGTTGTGCTGTACCCATTTCACCCATTTACTGCTATCAGCGGAAGGACACATGGAGCAACTTCCGCCCAATAGTAAAATGCGGTCTTTTTAAGCATCTGAGAGAGTGGCTGTTGAGATGTCACTGTGTTAATATGACTTTGTCAAGCTGTCCAGTGATTATTAGCACATGTAACAACATGCTGACATTTACTTTGTACACCACACATCATGCAACTCATGCCTTAGTAAGTTTGTCAAATTCCTCTGGATATCTCTACACCTGAGATATACTATAAAATATGCTTTCTAAAGTGGTAATTATAACTTTTAATACCATTCCTGTTACATTACAGCATTTGCTATGAAGTACCACTGCTTTGATTTTTCTCTCCAACATTGAGTGGCAGTTTAAACAGCCTTAACTATTTTCACTACTTATTTGCTGAAATATTATCCTGGTTTTTATAACCAATTTGAAGATTTGACAGCCCTCAAAATTTTCAAATAACTGCTAAAAATGTTATTCTGGTTATTATAGAAAATTTGGAAACTTGGCAAAGTAGAAAGCCTTAGCGGCAATCTCAAGATATCTACAGAATTGTTATTCTAGTCTTTGTAACCTACTTGAAGATAATTCTTCTTTAACATTTCTAGCGTCCTTGTAATTCTGTTATGCTACTTTAACAGTGTTCATATTCAACACTGCACAACCTTTTAATGGAGTTGGTCTATATTCATTCTACAGCCTATAGCCTACTTTCATTAAAATATATAGTAAGTGATGTCAAATTAATTTATGTCTTGCTACATACCACCTTCAGCAAATGCTTTAAATTAAATAACATTCACAACAGAAACAAAATCTTTTGTACACACTTTGTTCAGAGTTCGTTTAAAAAATGTAAAGAAATAAATTATTATTTATAACAAAGAAAAAAATGCCATCTGAATTTCTTAAAGTCTTGAGACTTCCTTCCCCATGACATTCTTGCTTATATTTAGTTATCTTCTGTCTTATGTTACATTGATGTTCATAGTCTTTTGCCTTGCCAATATTAAGTTTGCAAGTCCATCCTCAATTAACTACAGTAATGTAACAAGAAGAGTTTTAAAAGTTATAATTACCACTTTACAAAGCATATTTTATAGTGTATGTAGGAAGGTTTCAAATACAGGTATTTTATAGTGTGTGTGTATGTGTCGGAAGGTTTTAAATACAGGTATTTTACAGTGAAATGCAATTTCACTGGTTTTTAAGGTTGCGAGTTAATTCAATGAGGTTATATTGTAGTGACTGGTAGCAAGGTTCATTGAATGAGTGATGAAAAAACATTAGATTAGAAGGCGAATGTATAAAGAAATATACTTTATTCAGGAGAGGACACCCTCTCATATGAGCAGCGGTAATTGATATTACAGTATGTATGTGAATGTTTGAACAAAAAAATAACAGGTGCAAAATGAATATGTAATTTCAGGTGTAGAGATGGCCAGAGGGGTTGACAAACTTACTAAGGCATAGTCTTTGATGAATTGTGGTACAGTATGGGCAAATTTTGAAATCCAACGAACCTTTATGCAGATATACCTTTTAAAGGGATGTGATAAACCTATTATAATGGGTAATACTAAGTGTACTTTTTCTTTTTCTTTTGTGATGTAATCTTTGGACTAGCAATGTTTGCGGCTGAAGATAGCTTTAAACCATCTTTTATATCAACAATATACATATACTGATGTAATGACAGATTGACAGATTGTTTATAAAGCTTGAAATACGTGTACCACGATATCCTTTGTGTTGTTTTCAATTTATGTTTGATATATTTTTTCACCTCTGCCACTATCTGGCGTATACAGGTGCTTACACTTATCATGTATTACCTCTAAACTTTGAGGTAATACCTATATATATATATATACATACACACACACACATATATATGTATAACTCAGATGTAGATTGCATCAAATAACCAGTTGGAGGAGGCATCATCCTGGGGTTAAAAATAGCAGTAACGTTGGCTCCTACAGAATAGCCATATTTAAGTGGCAATAAACATGAATTCCTTACATATATATATATATATAAAAGAGAAATAAGAAAAAGAAATGAAATATCAGAAGAACGAAGCTGTGAAAGTAGAAACATAAAGCAGAAATAAAACCTTACCTATCATCATTTATTGGGGTATCAAGAACTTTAGTTACATAGGCCAGGAAAGACTCCAAACCGAGGGCCTTTTCAAGACGTTGAATATGAAGTGGTCGACATGATTGTTGGCCATAATTATGCTCTATGGAGGTCTTGGAGGACATCTTGCTTTGTCCTAAAACATTTAAATAAAGTAAATAATGTAAATATATTGCAATATAGTTTTTTCTGAAAACAACGTTAAATTTTTAGAGGGGACATGAAATATATCAAACAAATTACACCTTTTATCAACAGATTGTCTATTTCCTAAGGATATATAATACATACAGTGTGGGCCAAAAGTCATGCACAAAATAATTTCAGCACGCTTCAGAATAGTCAAAGACATCATTCGATATTTTTAAAATTGAATAAAATAAACAAATGATGAATACACACATACTTGTACATATTGAACAAAATGGATAATAATAATGTAATATAAATAAAATGTCAAATTTTTTGGTGTGTGACTTTTGGACCACCCTGTATTTTCATTAATGATTTGTCTATTCCTTTCACTGTATAGATTTAAAAAAAAAATGGATAACAGAAGAAGGAGACATTAAAATAAGAGGTATATTGTAAGGAGTTGATAATCTTATTTCTATATTGAATAACAAAATTTTTTCTGTCATTTGTTTCCAAATAGTTGCACAATTTACAAAAAAAATAAATAAAAAAATCCAAGTATTATTTAACAGAAATATAAAGACAAATCAAGTTTTCTACATTTCCAAATTAACCCTTTAGCATTCAGATTACTTTGTCAAATGTAATGCTTATTTGCTCACATTGTTTTGAATTAATCCTACCATTATCTCATTGCTTTGAGATTTTGATAATGTGATTGTTTACTTTTAGAATGACATTCTAAGATAGGTGGGGGCAGATCTGGCCAGTTTGAACATAAACTAGAGGGAATATTTGGGCTGGATATAGCCAGTTTAATCCTTTAGCATTCAGATTATTCTGTCAAATGCAAAGCTGAATTAATCATGCATCATCTTGTAGCTTCAAGATTTCAGTGATGTGATTGCTTATTTTTATAATGACATTATAGGGTAGGTGTGAGAGACCAGCTCTGGTAAGTTTGAACATAAAACAGGTAGAATATTTAGGCTTGATATCACTGGTTTAAATGTTACCGAGTTAAAAACCAGAATCTCTAGCAAGACAGATATATCAATGGTAGTTGTTGTTGTTGGCACTCCGTCGCTTACGACGTCGAAGGTTCCAGTTGATCCGATCAACGGAACAGCCTGCTCATGAAATTAACATGCAAGTGGCTGAGCACTCCACAGACATGTGTACCCTTAATGTAGTTCTCAGGGATATTCAACATGACACAGTGTGACAAGGCTGACCCTTTGAATTACAGGCAAAACAGAAACAGGAAGTAAGAGTGAGAGAAAGTGGTGGTGAAAGAGTACAGCAGGGTTCGCCACCATCCCCTGCCGGAGCCTTGTGAAGATTTAGGTGTTTTCGCTCAATAAACACTCACAATGCCCGGTCTGGGAATCGAACCAATGGTAGAATAATTATACATTTCTCCAAACTGTCAATAATGTGCTGCAAGCTCAGTAACAAGACACTGAGAACTTTGGTAACGGTGTTGAGATCCAGGAAATCTCTTGATGTGCATAGGCTGGACTACTTGTTCTTAACGCTGGTCTCTTAGTGGACCAGACTAGACCAGACCAGACCAGACTGGACAAAACTAGACCCTGTATGCGTGAGTGTGTGTGCAGGATTTATTCTTTTACTTGTTTCAGTCATTTGAGTGGAGTTATGCTGGAGCACTACTTTGAGGAGTTTTAGTTGAACAAATCAACCCCAAGTCTTATTTTTTAAGTCTAACACTTATTCTATCAGTCTCTTCTGCTGAACCGCTAGTTTACGGAGATGTAAACACACCAACACCAGTTATCAAGCATTGATGGGGAGACACAAAGATATATGCACATAAATATAACAGGCTACTTTCAGTTTCTTATTTCTTGACTGCCCACAAGGGGCTACACACAGAGGGGACAAACGGATTAAGTCGATTATATCGACCCCCAGTGCGTAACTGGTACTTATTTAATCGACCCCGAAAGGATGAAAGGCAAAGTCGACCTCGGTGGAATTTGAACTCAGAAAGTAACGGCAGACGAAATACCGATAAGCATTTCGCCCGGCGTGCTAACGTTTCTGCCAAACTCGCCGCCCTTTCAGTTTCTGCCTACCAAATCCACTCACAAGGTTTTGGTCAGCCCGAGTCTATAGTAGAAGTCACTTGCTCAAGGTGCCACACAGTGAGACTGAAACCGGAACCATATGGTTAGCAAACAAGCTTCAAACATTTGGCTCCAAACTTTGGCAGAAAGCAATACTGCCTTCCTTGAACTCTCACTAGTGCTTAGTGTGTGATGCAGAGTGATTGCAGACAGAATATTTTTACACAGTGAAATTCCTTTGCTATACAGAAATGTCTATATACCTTGATAACAATATGAGTGAGGGAAAATACCTCAAGGTAGTGTTTGGTATACTAAATACAAATACAGTACGGTCTCATAAATGTAACATAGTAAATGTAAAAAATCCCAATTAAATGAAAATATTTATGCAATTACGACATGAAAACACTTGGTACACCAGCAGTAGGTTGGTACATGTTTATAGCTGAGTAGACTAGAATAACAGGAAATGAAGTGCCTTGCTCAAGGACACAATGTGTTGCATAGTCCTGGAATCAAACCCATGAACTTAAGATAGGGCCCAGTACCCTAAACACTATGCCATGTGTCTTCACAAACTGGTTTGTTTTATATCTATTTCTCCATGCTAGAATAGGTAAGATGAATATATCATTGAGGGACTGTATTACAGCTGAATGCCCTACTCATCACCAACCTTTACCTGTTTTTCAAATAAGGCATCTTTTATTTTACATACCTTTGAAAGTATGAAGTGAGTGAATGATTTGTTGAGAGAAGCGACAACATTACTTGACTTTCACAGCGAACCAATGCACACACACCTACCAAATATGTTCACAAATCCCTGAACTATAGCAGAAGACTCAACCTGAAACCACATGATTGTGAATTGAACTTTTTTAACCACACAACTACACCTGCATATCTTATCTATATATGCATACATATCAGATATGCTACCATCAATGTAAGCAGAATGAAAGCAAAGTATGAGGAGACTGTGGAGATATTGAAGCAGAGACAAGAGGATGATTGTGATATGTGCAAAATTGAAAAGATCCTCAACCAAACTCCTCAGGAGCAAGAAACAGTAATACAAATTCTTCTAGGTGAGTAAAAGTGGTGATAGAAGTGGGGCATGCATACTGTTAACTAAGCAATGAATAGCTAAATTAATTGAGGTAGTTGGGATGCAAAGCTGGATAAGTATACCTACAGAAGCATTCATTTTCAAGTATACCCTATAATCAGAATTGGCAGACAAACAGAACCAATACCATGAGGCCCTTCTGCAGATTACCTTAACAACGATTAGCAACAACTTCATTATCAGAGTTGGTGATTTTAACAGGCATGTTGGTCAAAATGACAAAGGCATCAATGATATTCATGTGTTCATGGCCTTGGCATGATAAATTAAGAGAGTGTAAGGCTCTGGGAGTGTGGTGATGCAACTGAACTAACAATTTGCAATATACACTTCAAGAAGCCAGCTAGCCATCTCATCACCTACCAATATGGTGCACAGATTTCATTTTCACAATGATATGAGACTGACAGACCTTTGTAAAGACCAAAGTCTTTCTTGGACTACCCAACATAGATAAGTGGCTAGATATTTCAGAGTCAGAGCTAAGTAGATTCAGAGACAGAAGACAATATAGAGAATACACAAAAGCTAAAAGATCTGTAGTTGGTTATAGGTTCAGAGAAATTGTTATTGACATATGACTATGAAAAAAAAAAAAAAAAAAAGTATAAAGGTGTAATAAGTAAAATGTGAGTCATTGATGGGTTCAGTAGTCAATTTAGTATGAAGGTAAGAGTCAATAGAAGCTTAGTCCTGATGATATAGTTCTCACAGCTGAATCTGTGGTAGAATTAGAGAGAAATTTCCAGGTGTGTTTTATGGCACAAAAGAAACTACTTTAAACTTGCAAAAATAATATTCAGGATGCCTTACTTCTACTAAATAAAGAAGCAGATGTGTTATGTAAGAGTAATTTTGAGGATCTGATCCAAGACTTTGCAATTAAAAGAAACAGAAAACTTCTCAAATAGTATACAAAAGTAAACATTATTTTCCATCTTACTGCTAGTTTTGTTTCATTTTGAAATATAAAATTTTATTTTATGGTTTATTATTGTTTATATTTTGAATTACATATGTATGGGGCATCAAAATCTTTTAAGTGCTTAGGGCCTCCAAGGTCTTAATCTGGCCCTGACCAGATAGTGTGTAAGAGGAGACTGCTGCATACACAAGTTTTGAGTGCTTGTTCAAAAACGAGACTAAGGAAGAATCGGAAGTGGTTAAGGTTGACCAGAAGATGCTACCTCTCACAGAGATTTCAAAGGACCATAATGACTGATAATATGTAGTGCTAGAGAGGACACACCCAGCCGTGAGAAAACACACATTAACACATGTGCTTAAGCTACAATATCATAGTCATCATTTAATGTCCGTTTTCCATGATGGCATGGTTTGGATGGTTTGACTGAAAACTATAAGCTGCACCAAATTCTAATCTGATTTTGGCATAGTTTCTACAGCTGGATGCCCTTCCTAACACCAACCACTCCAAGAGTGTAGGGGGTGTTTTTTATGTGCCAGTTACAAAACACTGGCATTGGCCACGACTTGTGATCTCACTTCACTTCACAAGTCTTCTCAAGCACAGTACATTGCCAAAGGTCTTGCTCACTTGTCACTGCCTTCGTGAAGCCCAAGGTTTGAAGGGTGCTTTTTATGTGTCACTGGCACAGGTGCCAGTTACGCGAAACTAGCACCAGCCATAACTATAATACAATATATATCATATATATATCTTTTGTTTCAGTCATTAGACTGCGACCATGCTGGGGCACTGCCTTGGAGAATTTTTTTGTCAAAGGAATTGAACCCAGTAGAAGAGAAGAAATTCACTGTTATTCTTTGTCATATTAACAGCATAGTACAATAGCATTAACTTTGTTGATACCAACCCAGCTGAGAGCATCTCTGGTTCTATGATACAAACTTCTTGTTTCAAAGTGATCTAAATTTAAACTTTCCATCAAAATTCCATATTTTGATGTTCCAAACACCAGCTTTAATAATGACAAAGTTATTTTACCAAATTCTTCATTATTTATGAAATTAAGTGAAAGAAAGGCAGTGTAGTTCAACAAAAAAAAAACTAGTGCAATGGTTAAGAGAAGGGAGTAATTGAGAGATGAGCAATAAGGTATGAGAGCTAGAAGCATAAATGATAAAGGCTTAACCAATAGAGACTTGCATGACTGTAGCATGGATGTAGCATAGATAAATAATAAAGAGATGTGATATGGATGTCAAGGGATGAAAGACTACCAAAGTGGCCAAGGATGTAGATTTGACAGTATGCAAATCATTACCATTTAATGTCTGTTTTCCATGGATTAGACAGTTTGACAGGAACTGACCAGCCAGAGAGCTGTCCAGGCTCCAATTGTTTGTTTTGGCATGATTTCTATGGTTGGATGCCCTACTTAATGTTAACCAGTTTACAGTGTGCTGGGTACCTTTTATGCGCTACTATGCCAATAGCATGTCACCAAAGACATGCCCCCCTTCCTCTTCCCATAGGCTCCCAAACTTTAGGATACCAACCATAAATGTAGATATGATGAAAAGTAGGCCTGGTGAAATTGTGGAAATGCTGGACTAGAGATGAGTGAAAGTGTGCAAGAGGTAAGATAGAAAGGAGCCTCAACAAAACTCCTCACAGATAAGAGACAATATGAATTCTTCTGAGCGAGTAATAGAGGCAGCAGGGATGGGATAAGAATACTGTTAGTTGAGAAATGGACAAAATAATTGAGAGAGTCAAAGTGTGTGATAGAACAAATAAGATGAGACTAGCTATAGATAACTCAACAGTGACATTCAATTCCTCATATGTCCTGCAGGCAGAATTAACAGAACGAAAGAGCTGCTTCTATGATATCCTTTTGTAGATTACTCAATGACAACTGACAGTGACAAATGATCTCAAAAGACATATTTTCTTTTCAGGTACACGACACTGCTTTTCCCCTTCCCAGGCTACAGGCCCACACCCCCAACACCCATACTGTTAGGATTGGCACTCTCAACGTCGGCACGCTGAAATGTAGATCTGGTGAAATTGTTGAGATGCTTGAACGGAGACGCGTAGATATGTGCTGCATCCAGGAAGTAAGATGGAGAGGAGGTTCTGCGAGGTTCCTCACAGGCAAAGAACACAGGTACAAGATTTTCTGGGCAGGGAACACTGACGGGGTCGGGGGCGTAGGAATACTTCTAGCGGAGAAATGGGTGGATAAGGTAATCGAGGTCGTTAGAGTAAGTGACAGAGTACTTAAGATCAGACTAGTGCTTCATCATAGATT
>NC_068986.1:72705807-72719470 GCF_001194135.2 Octopus bimaculoides | reverse complement strand
GTGCGGGTGGCACATAAAAGACACCATTTCGAGCGTGGCCGTTTTCGTGCGGGTGACACGTAAAAGCACCCACTACACTCTCTGAGTGGTTGGCGTTAGGAAGGGCATCCAGCTGTAGAAACTCTGCCATATCAGACTGGAGCCTGGTGTTGCCATCCGGTTTCACCAGTCCTCAGTCAAATCGTCCAACCCATGCTAGCATGGAAAGCGGACGTTAAACGATGATGATGATGATGATGATGTTGGCCAACACAATGATGGCTTCTGTGATATACAAAGCAGCTAGGGATATAGTTCAAGAATGGAAGAGGGTGTGAGGCTTCTGAGTTCAGTGAATCAACTGATCTAACAATTTGTAACATTTTGAGCCAACCAACCATTTCACCACCAGAAAGCAGGAGCAGAAGCGCTATTGTAAATATCAATACCTTTCCTGGTGAAAACTACAACATGGACTTGTAGCTAATGATTTCAGAGCTAGGCAGACACAAGAAGTTGACATAGAGAAGGAAGATATAAAAATGAAAAGATTCTGCAACTGGAATAGGTTTAGAGAAATTCCAATCAATGCATGACTGGGGAGAAAAAAATTTGAATATCTACAGTATAGATGATGACCTGCTTAGAGTTACAGATCAGACAAGGAGTTGGAGCAATGCCTGAAGGTTGTGGCGGTGGAACGACACAACTGATTGGGTAGTAAAGGTTAAGAGAAAGGCTTGGAAAACTCAGAAAGAGAGTGACAGTAAAGAAAATTATCAAATGCCAAGAACCTGCAGGGGGACTTGTAATTCAAAATAACAGCAGTGTGGTAGATAAATAGTTAAGGATACAAAGGGAAGGAAAGCTGTAGGCTCACCACAGGTAGTTATGGAGATGTTCAAAATATCTGGTGAAGTAGGATACATAATTACCTTTTGGATAGCTAAATTAAGTTATACATGAAGGTGTCATACTGAATTGTTGGCAGAACAATATCATCATAAACTGTTACAAAGGCAAAGAAGATGCCTTACTGAGAGAATATTATAGAGGAATCAAACTACTGAATTCAGTTATGAAGGTCACAAAGAGGAGTGTCATAGCACAATTGATCCATGACAAGTAGACTTAGACAAAATGGAATTTGGCTTTGTACAAGGAAGAGATACCACAGATGCAATCTTCTTACAGAGGAAACTGCAGAGTTACTTGATTAAGAGTAAGCCACGATTCCTGGCATCCATTGACTTGATGAAGGTGTTTTGGTCATTGAGGAAACAAGACGTAGATGAATGGCTTGTGAGGGGTATACACTCTATGTACAAAGGTACAAAAAGTCAGTCAACAATTTCAGTGACAAATTTAGCATGAAGGTAGAAGTCTGCTCCAATTCATCATAGCTCTACAGGCCATCACAGAGGTGTTTAAACTTGGCTGTCCTTTGGAAGTCTCTATGTTGATGATTTAATTCACTATAGTGAAATTAAAGAGGAAATTCTAGGTATGAAAGCTAAACCTAGAATTGGGAGGCTTCAAGGTAAACTTAGCAAGAAGGAAAGAAGGCAAGAGCCTGATATGTTCAGAGAAATGACTTGCTTGACATGCAGAAAAGGAGTAGGTATAAACTCTGTATATTGTACTCAATATAAGCAATAAAAGGTGGAGTAGAATCACAGGTAGACTAACAAAGAAAGTAAGCTTCATATGAGACAGGTGTACTGGAGCAGTATGCACTGTAAGCAACCTTGCAATACATTCTCTTAAATGCTTGGCTGGTTCAGTAGAAGTAAACAGATTTCATTATTTAGGGGATGTAATTAGTGAGGGAGATGGTTGCTCTGAAAGAATAATAGCCAAAGTAAGAATGGGTTGGAAAAAGTTTAGAAAGCTATTACTACTACTGGCAACAAAGGTATTTTCCCTCAGCGTGAAAAGCAGATTGTTTGCTTGTATTAGAACTGCAATGCTGTATGGTGGTGAGACATGGGCCTTAAATGCAAAGGACTTGAAAAGATTAAAAAGAAATGAAGATAGTATATTTTGATGGATGTGCAATGAAATGTAAACAAAGTATAAATCTGTTGAGAGAAAAACTGAGCATAAGAGGATTTAGATGTAGTGTGCAAGAAAGATTGTGCTACGAGATGCATATGAATAAGGACAGTAATATAAAGAAATGCCGATCACTTAATGTGGATGGAGAATGTGGCAAAAGGGAAGCAGAAATTGTATGGAAGCACCCGCCCATAACCTTTTACTCTCGTACATAGGGCAGGGCAAAACGAAAGTATAGGAGCATAGTTTATAGTAACCATTGGTCTGTCGATGCAATTGTAAATATGAACAAGTGTTAAGTGCCCAAGGAACAAGAGATATGAGGTTGGGAGGGGTTAGTATGGATTTAGAAGTCTTGATGACCTCTCAGACCTTCAAGGCTATTGTGGTACCGATTCTGTGGCAATAAACCAAGATTAAGCAGAGGCGTCCGAAGGTAATTGTTCCAGCTAGTAACACCACCAGTAATACCAAGCATTATCGTGGTAAACCTGCCTCGTCCTCAACCCCAGAAGCAAACAATGCAGAGACATCTCCCAGTCTAGAAACGTCAGGTTACTTTGTGCAAAGCCCTCTCTCATAAATACCACATCATCCATTTGCGAAGATGGGAGAGCCCAAATAGAGTTAGAAGACTGTCGTCAGTGACGAAAAAAAAAAAAATTTTAATTTAAAAAAGCAGTTCCACATGTCATCTTTTACCTTTTACTTGTTTCAGTCATTAGACTGGGCCATGCTGGGGCACCGCCTTGAATTTTTAGTCGAACGAATCGCCCCCAGTACTTGTTTTTTTCAAAAGTTTGGTACTTATTCTATCGGTCACTGGTGCCGAACTGCTAAGTTACGGAGAAGTAAACATACCAACACCGGTTGTCAAGCGGTGGTGGGGACAAACACAAACACATGACGGGCTTCTTTCAGTTTCTGTCTAACAAATCCACTCGCAAGGCTTTGGTTCATTGTGTATTTCATGTTTCCAGCCCCTGTGGTTAATAAAGGAGCTACTACAAAATGATAACCAGCAATCAAATGAATGCTAGATATCTTGAAGAGGTAAGAAATGAAGGTCAAAGTATCTTTGATCCCTCTATTTAGCTGATAACTATATACATGTCAAATATATCGAATGCTTGTAATCTCAAATTTGATTCATTGAAGAAGGGGAAGGAGTAGCATTCCCAGTCAGTTTTGATTGAACAAGACCAATGATTAAAAGTGTTAGTTTTATCACTGCATCTTAAAAATATCGAAGTCTACATTATCTAATGTACGATTTTTTTAAAATTCAAAACAACAGGATAAGATATAAATTGAGGGATATTTAGCAGCTATTGTTAGTATGCCGAGCAACAATTTAGTGGCCGTTATCATCGAGGGCTTTTGTAGAGAATAAAATTCAAGGAAACATCCAAGACACAAAGAGGAACAGGACATAACATCTTGAACCAAGCAAACAAGAATTTGCCAAAATATTGCTATATAATAAGTAATGAATATAAATCTTTACTATTATTATTACATGATTAGTAACCAATATAAAAAAAACAAATTATTACATAATTAGTAATCAGTTACATACTATACACGCCTATTTAATATGAAAGTATCAAAAAGACTCAATACCACAGCGTGATTTGGAATCAATTAATCTTGTGAAATAAACCAGGTTTATGTGTCTTGAAAGTAATGCCATATCAATACTGTATAAAACACAGCAGACGAACATTGATTCCAATCTTTGATCAAAAATGAAATAATTCTTTTTTACAATAATCTTTCTCTCAAGACTACCTTAATGAAAAGATTTGGTAATCACACTGGAGACACAAGTTCAATTTTAGCCAAGTGAAATTACTCTAAATTAGATAAAGACGACTTAATAGCTGTCTAGAAAACACTAGGAACCTTTAGGCGGTTGCTCCATTGCTAGGAAAAACAGCCAAATCTCCCTCAGATTATAACGCTATCGTTTTAAAAAGTGGGATATTGGGTAATATAGTCCTTGGTATATTAAAAGGGAGTAACCACGGCTGGAACACACAGCTCTACTTGATCAGATCTAAGAACTTAGGGATAAACAACTAAGGAAGTTGTTCACGAAAGGTAATGAAACTTTGAGCTGAGAGTAATAAGGTAAATACAAGCATTTACATTAAAAAGGATCGGCTTGTCAATTTGGATCCAGTCTACAAGGTTGAAAAGCCTAGATTTCACCAGACTTCTGAGAAGGGTAAACAAGAAAAATATCATTACGTCAATGTTAATAAGGGACTTTTTACTTCTTCAGTTGTTCACATCTTAGTTAATTATCAAACAGAGATACTTAAAAAAATAAAAATTGACCAAGATAAATAACGAAGGTGACTCGAGTGTATTTAATCATTGGCAGGATTGGATACGATGCAACTAAATATAATTAAAACTCACGAATTAGAGGGAAAGTGTGTGTGTATAATATATACACATACACACATATTTATTTATATTAGTTCGTGATTAGTAAACGGGCTCGTGTGACAGCTGACTTTACCAGATCTATAGAAATATTTGCCGAGGAAAAATTCAAAGACAAACAGTAAGCGATACATAAAATCCTGTTTCGACGAAAGAAAATTATCAGCAATACAGCAGCGACCGCTACATTACTAACAGCTTAGAGAAAGCAGCTAGTGTAAAAATAACAACGCTACTACACGACGAAAAGACTGGGTTTGCATGTCTTTTTGCCACCCGTGTCAGGCAGCGAGAGAGTGAGAGAGAAAAAAAAATTATATATAGATATATATGTACATACATACAAATCTTTCACGACATACCTTCGGAGTCGATTCGTCCCTGTTAAGTCTGTCCGCATCGAGAGCGATGTTGCCAGAATAACAAGTCCCAATATGGCGAATCGAGTGCGTTCCAGGGTAATAATGTCTGGTAGCGGCAAATAAAACCTCACTCATAACTTTCCTCTTACTTCGTGGGGGGGCTCCCGCCATTATTCGTGTCGACGGAAAACCACGATAACACTCCGTTATTCTTACAAGTAATAATTATATTTTATTTATTTTTTATTATTTGCTATTTCATAAATACCAAAATAAGTGATGAATTAATAAAAATTACAATTTATTATCAAATTGTTATAAATTTTAATTTTATTTTTTATATAAAAAAAATAATTTCCCGCCATTTAATTTTTATTTGTCTTATAAAAGTTTAGAATATAAAAAATAAAATAAAATAAAGACATTTAAGAGGAAGAAAAAATCTATATAAAAAGTGCAGCAGTCAAAATCGATAACAGACTTCCAATACATTAACAGAAAGAACGAAAAATAATTTTCTTCGCATGTAAACAAAATTGAAACCGAGCTTCTAGAACAATAATAATTTTTTTTAGGGGTGGGGTGTAACATAAATCCCGCAGTAAACGTGAGTGATGGTGCTGCAATATACACTCACTCATATGAATAATTAGAATTTATTTTAAAAGTATCCTAATAATTTTTGAGATATTCCTTTAAAATAATTAGGATAATTTCTGACTGAAAATTTTTTAATTATGAAAGAAAAAAATATTCATAATATTTAGTTCGTAATCTAACACAATACCGGAAGTGAATAATGATACGAATGAACAATTAAATTTCACAAAAATAATTATTGAAAAAACTTCTGTACAGCATATATGAAAATTTTAGATAGAATATTTGGTAGAATATTCATTAATTAAAATTGAAAAAGAAAAGAAGATATATGAAATTAAGTAACGTTTTTCAGCCCGTGCAGCAAAATAGTGATCCCCACATATGTAATCTGAAAGACGTGTATGTATGTATATCGATATGTGTATGTCTTTCTATACGTTTCTGTATGTGTGTGTATATATCTACAAGTACCACGTCTTTTAAGTGAAACTTTCATCAAGGCCGGTTCTTTTCTGTACTTATTGTTCTTTATTGCCGGTCATTATTACAATTTCCAAGCTGACTAATTGTGAAATGTAAGTATTTCACTTAATTTCTAATTTCTCTCACCAATTCATCTTTTGAACATCTTTTTTTTTGGATAACTGGAAGGAAATATTTTAAATTTTAATTTTAATACAATTTTGCTATTATCTATTATTCAGTTGTAGTTTTTCTGTGTAGAAGAAAAAACGGAAATATTAATCGAAATTATCTGAATTTGATTACTACAAAATCTTACCGTTAATATATATGAGTTGATCGAAATTATTTAATGTTAGTTTTCTAAAATATATATATATATTAAAAAAAAATCACGTTATTTGTTAAATTTAATCTAGTTTCTCGAAGCAGATTTTCTCACTAAGCTGGCGAACAATATTTATGAACTCATCATCAAGTTAACTTTGACCGGCAATTTCTATCCAAGTTTTTCTGTTCTATTACAAACTGGACCCGGAATCTCTCAAGAATCATTGCATGTGGAATCACTTTTATAAGCTTTATCTTTTAATTCTTGTCCATTCCTTATAAATTTCTTCAAATTGCACATCGACTTAGTGTAGAAGGAAAGGATGAATTTACAGAAACAAATCACATTTCACTTGAAACATTCTTTTAAATAAATCCAGTATCTTCTTATAGCAGTTTATTAAATTCTATCTTAAATACAAACAGACCACTAACTCCACATTTTATAAACGTCAACCAAATATTTACACTTTGAATAAGTTTATTTTTCTCTTCTGAATTGCTCTAGTTATCAAATTTAAATAATGTTAGGTCTCATCATGTAATATTTCTCAAAAACCATTCGCTTATGACAATGTTTTTTTGTTTTTACCTTCTAGTCCTCTGCTATAGTGTTTCAAATTAGTATATCTGAACTAATTTTATCTAATCATTTTAAAAATAGCCATTTCCCCCTTATTTATATCCTTATACCATAAATTAAAACTTTGAATTTTTTTTCTATTTTGTAAATTGTAGAATGGTTTTCCCGCTTGATGCAGTTTTTTTGTTTGTTTAAATACCTCCGCCTTCTTCCTTCTACTCTTCTTCGCCACAAAGGCCTTAATTATTTTGGAACCATATAAAGACTACTTATAGAAATTGATTATGTAATCATTATTCACATTATCCCCGCAATTATAAAAATTTCATTTTTAGATGTTTAACTATAACTTGTATATTTCAAAAAAAAAAAAAACCTTTACGTTGGATGTTGCTTCATTATTTTTTCCCTTTCCGTGTTTAGTAGTTTTATTTGATTATTTTTTTAAAACGTTTTTTTATTATTGTATCTTTAACAAATAATCATGTTTAAAGACGGAAAAGTTAGCAAACATTTAACTAGTGTAGTTTAAATAACGAGGTTTTCGCATTAATTTTCAACGTGACTTGCCGCCGTCAATTGGATGACCTAAAAAAGCAGCATGCTGCGTTGACCCCATTCTGCTGAGTAATGGCGAGCTTGTTTTAATATTAACTAGATAAAATACGTTTATTTTCATAGTTGTGGGTAGTAAAGGCTTTAAGCTCAAAAATTTGTTCTCACCTCCGAGCGAAAACTCAATTAAATAACTCGAAAAAATGAAATCACAATCGTTAGCAAAATCGGTATCATTGAAATTTTGTATAAAAATACTTTTGTTATAGAATCCTTTTTCCCATTATGATGAAAAATTAGATCTTTTGGATCAATCCACCAACTTTTAACTAATTATGATGGAGCATTACCGAGATAATTAACTCAAAAGTAAACCTACCGCTAGAAATGTTATTTTCACTTTTTTGAATTTTTCTGTATTTACGATGAAAAATTAAGTCGACAAAATGTATTCTAATTTATTCGACTTTTACACTAATTCGCCACTAACTATGTGTGGTTCCCCCTTCCCACCTGAAGTATATGGATCATTTTCTGAGTGTTCTTTGGTTTTCTGTCTAGGCACAACTAAGTTTACCAGTAACTACTATTAAAGTTGGTGTAGGTACCAGGCGCCACGTGTGACACAACCCTCCTCTCTAAGGCTGCTACTATCACTACAGAGTAATCTATCTGCTGAGACTCCTTCCTAGATCAACCGATTTAACGATACTCCAATAATAGTGAAGTGTGACTAACGAGACACACACACTATCTCCATTATCTTGATTGAACGAGTATCCTGCTGTCTCCCTTCAGCCGATATAAACTACAATGGACGACGTGGCTACTTCTCGTGTGAGTAATTTTAAGCTGATAAATAGCTGGATTCTTATTATCTTTGGTTTGATAAGATTTGATTTTCTTTTTAACAAGTTTCACCATAAGTAAATCTATTCCTGTTTGCTTTCCAGATGGGAACTCGAGTGTATATTGGTCGTTTGTCTTACCATGCCAGAGAGAAAGATGTGGAGAGATTTTTCCGCGGATTCGGTAGAATCAGAGACATCATGCTGAAAAATGGCTATGGATTTGTTGTAAGTGATTTCCCTGAAGTTTTGGTTTTCATTAATTAGTCATCGAAAATTCCTTGTAATTTTAAAGTGTTTCACCGTTACATTAATGTAAACAATTGCATTCTTTATGAACGTTAACCCTTTTTCTTTCCTTTCGAATGATTTTTTTGAATATACATTTCCCCCCCTTTTTTTAAAGGAATTTGAAGATTATAGGGATGCTGATGATGCAGTATATGAGTTAAATGGTAAAGAACTATGTGGTGAGAGGTAAGTCAAGGAAATTATTATAAATTAGTTCGAAGTTTTCTTTAATTTCTTATTTTCCTGAAAATATGTATTGTATCCTTTCTCCAGATTCTTCTTCCAATGTGCAAGGCACTATTATGTGTGAATTTTTTTTTGTCTTAGAGTAGGCTTTTGTGAGAAGTGATTATATGCTAACAATATAGGTGAAATTTAGCTCTAAAAGAATATTCAGTTCAGTCTAGTTTTTGCTCAATTGCTTGGATTGCAAAATGTTTTAGAAATTGGAATGAGGTATGCCAGTTAAAACTGGATTATTGGCAGATAGGCAATTAGAACTTTGGGTAGACTGGAGAAAAAACACTGCATAGGTATGTAGAAATTGTGCTGCATGATAGAATTTGTACTGGAAATAGCAAGGATTTTAAGATAAATGTATGGAGCTTCTGTTGACTGTATTTACCAATGCAAAATCCATGATTATATTTAGTCAAACTTAAATGATGTTCCTGGAAAAGTGGTTGTGCATTAGGAAGTATGGTTTGATGTACAACTAGTTGAAGACTCTTTAAAATGGTTTTCTTTTGTAATGTTTTATAGTAAATGTTTTCTTAAGTTGCTGATCTTTTTATCCAGAGTGATTGTGGAACATGCTCGTGGGTTACCAAGGAGCGAGGAAAGTTGGCGTGATAGAGATAGGGGTTCACGCTTTCCACCCCGTCGCCGAGGAGGCAGAGACAAGTGAGGATATCATTTTTTTTGGTGCTCTTTCTAAATAGCTTAGGTTGATATAGTGTTTTTGTGTAGTGGGTGAACAGTTACAAGTTTTAAAATGCTCAAGTATATTAATTGTAAGAGTATAATGAACTTAGAAATATGGTCTTGTGTAATGTATGCATGACTGCAGATTATAACCACCTTTGTAAATTAAGCTTTGAATCTGTAATTTTTAATGCTTTTAACAGCAGGTTAGTGAAAATGTGCCATTGTTTCCATGATCTTGATTGGGCTGCCAAAGGTCAAGTAATAATTTCTGTATTTACACAAAGCCATTGTTAGTATCATTCAATTGAATTGGGATGGCATTCCCTGGGGACAGAACATTCAAAATACTTTTACAGTAGGAGCTTGCATCTTTCAGTTTTTGATCATACACAAAATTTCAGATTTTTTGTGTTTCTCAATTCATAGCAGGTATGGGCCTCCCACAAGGACAGAGTTCAGACTTATAGTTGAAAATTTATCATCTAGAGTCAGTTGGCAGGTATTTATGAATTTGATTTTTTTTCTTATCTTATGTATTTCAACAGCGACACTTTATGTATCTGCTGAACTAGGTTTGGGAATCTGTTTAGTAATTAATTTAATTTAGCAATTACTATTTACTTGTCCGACCTAGTTTGGCAGATTTTGTAGAGAATATCTTAAAGCTTTAGTAAATGCTGTTTTATTTTTAAAATTGTAATATTTGTTTTTTTTTTTCATATTTGTTGTAAATTCATATTGTGTTGATTAGGAAAATGCATGTTTAAAGTTGAAACTGCATTGTACTTGATTTTAATTATTCACTTAAAATTTCTTTTATTGAAAAGGGACCACTTTGTGGGTTGGTTTAAAGCTACTAGTGTAATTCTCTTTCCCTCCCCCCCTCTCTAAAAATGTACCAAAACTGATCAGAATGGATTTGCAACTTCTATTGAGAACATTTGCCGATTGATTTAACTCGAGTTGTGAATTATCTAGCAATGTGATTAAGACGACCAGAAACAAGATTTCTTGTGAAGATGGAAACTCCAGTGTTGACAGCAAATGTCCCAGGAAAGGATGAAAGAAAAATATTTTATTTACGTCCCTTTTCTCCTTCGTTCTGGGCATTTTTTGGGGTGTGGAATATGTAGTTGTAATTATGTTTGCCAACTTCCCTAGATTGTTTTGTATCTTATGTGGGCCCACTATAAATATTGATGCTAAATTGGCACTCTGCTTGATATTTAAAAGTTGATGTATTTGATTTTCAAGCAAGATTTTTCCAATTTGGTTTCACTTCCGTGGTGTTTTATCTTTTTAAAAAAGGACAATTACACATCACAATAATTTTAATTTAATCTCACTTTGATTGTTTTAGTGTTGATTATATTTATAGTGGGCCTAATTTTTGTTTATTTTCTACAGAATCCCTAATATTTGATTGACACGAGATTCTTTTATTCCAATGTCTTCCTATTATAAAAGACAACTAATTAATGCAACTAAGGTGACTTATTAAATAAGGTTTAATTACCAAGGCTTGTATTGCTTCAAACTTGGAATGTTGAATCTCTTGTTATTTTTAATATTGTGATGGTTATTACATTATGAAAAAGGGGCTTTTAAAGTGTTTGTTTTGTTCTTGTTTAAACAATCATAAAATTTAATATATTGGGACAAAATATCCAAAGGACTGACATCACTTTACATTTATTTGAATAGTTTTATTCAGCATGAATGTACAGTGATGACGGTTTCCTTTCTTAAATTGTAAAAGTTGCATGTGAGAGTGAATGCTTTAAATATGTGTGTGTGTATGGTATACATCTTTTTATCAGAGATGCATTTTGCTTGAGGATGTAATAAAATATTTACATAAAAAGTATAGTCAAAACAAATACTGAAAGCCCTTTTTATTAGAAATGTGTACTAATTATGTCATCTGACTTGTAACTACTCTTCCTCTCCCCTGAAAGCTTGTACAGATGACAGCCGATGAGACGCTTTTGGGTTGAACTGGCCTGTCCAAAATACTGAGTGCGTGAGGGCAGTGGTCTCAAAGCAATCAGATGTATCTGGGGTTGCGCTAAAGTTCTGGCTGGCTGGAGGTTTTCCCTTTCTAACCAACTGAGGGTGGCCTGCCCTCTTCCTACGTGCTGGCTCCCTTTTGGCTTGGAATAGAACCATCTTACAGAACGTGTTGGCTCCGCTTATTTTGCACTGGTCCACTCTTCCAATTGGTACTTGTCGTTATTCCACTCTGGCTGAAGTCCCACAATGTGGTTGGTCTTCTGGGAAGTCCACTCTGAACTGACTGGCTGTGTGGCAGGCGGGTGCCACCGCTTCCTCGGCAGCTGTGCACAGGCAGTGCAAGCTTGTTACCTCTTACCTCTTCTTTCCCCATCCTGGCTGGATGGGCGCACACAAAGCTGCTTCTCCTTTTGGCAATAGGGTTGCTCGCATCCATTAGATGTCACTTGGTCAATCTATCAGGGCTAGTGAATGACGTAGAAACATGGCAATGTACAAGGAGAGGTAATTGTAATCCTCCTCATATTTTGTGATCAGTGTTTTTAGTTTAGTTTACTATATAAACTTTATAAAGCATCTGGCATTAAGTCTTTTTTCCTTTTTTTTTTTTTTTAAATATTTTTTATATAATTTAAAGATACTTTAATTTTCAAATTTCACTGTTCATCTTCATATTTACATTTTTTTCTAGAGTAATTTAAATTATTTAAAATTTTAATTATAATGATAAATAACTAGGAAACTTGTTAAAGCAAACTATTTAACATTTGGTGCAGTTTTCCAAAATCAGATTTGGATATATATTTTAGAAAGATTCAAGGAACTCGGTGAAATGAGTTTCTCATTAAATCAACATAAGTTTTGTGGCTGTAACAGCTTGAACTTTTACATGCTGTCTTTGCAACACTGAATAATAAACTTCACTGCTGGTCCAGCTCAGCTGGCTGGTCCTGGGGTTTATAGCTCAGTTTAGTGGTTACTGTTCAGTAACATATTGTTCCTGTCTGTAACTACCAGCTGAACTTTTACCAGATGCTTTCTTTAAAATGTAGTTTTGTAATCTTTGACCATTTCTGTTCTAGTAACATTTGTCCGGTAGGTGTCTTGTGTGATCTGAGTGTATGTGAGAGTGTTAGATAGAATGGTTATTTTGCTTTTGAAGTTTTAACTAAAATTTATAATATAGCTTCTGTTCTTTCAAAGGATCTCAAAGACTATATGCGACAGGCTGGTGAAGTGACATATGCTGATGCTCATAAGGACCGTAAAAATGAGGGGTAAGTTCATGGTCATTATTTAATTTTTCTGGTTTTCAGTGAATACCATGCTATTATAAAAAGTATAATTATGTATTATTTAGTTCCATAACACTTAATTACTTCTCATATAGTAAATTAGTATATATTTTATATCCTGCTGTTTTAAGCTTTTAGATTCCTGATATTATATTTTTCTTTTTTTGTCAGAATTGTAGAGTTTGCCACATATTCAGATATGAAAAATGCCTTAGATAAATTGGATGATACAGAGATTAATGGGAGGCACATAAGGTTGATTGAAGACAGACCACGTAAGCGTAGGCGCAGGTAAGATGATTTTAAATGTGTTGGTAGATATAGGTTTGTGTTACAATGTAAATGTCTTTTTAACTGTATAAAAAGTTAATATTTGATAATGATAAAGAAATGCAGTTATTTTTTTTTTCTGCTGTGTAAAAACCTTAGTAAAGAGTTGTGAATAACAAATTGTAACGTGTTTAGCAGGTGTCAATATTGGAAAGATGCCAATTTGTAAAATATGATGTAAATTTTTGTAGAGTTCTAAAATTCTTGCTTTTTTTTTCTTCTCTTCAGCTCTCGCTCTCATTCACGTAGCCGATCAAGGTCTCGATCTCGGTCACGCAGAAGGAGCCGGTCTCACTCTCGTTCTAGATCTGGGTCTCATCATAGTCGATCTCGTTCCGAACAGTCTCGATCTCGTTCTAGATCAAGAAGTAGGCAGTCTGCAAGCCGCAGTCCCAGTAAAAGCAGGAGCAAGAGTCCTAGCCATTCGAGATCCAACACGCCACGGTCACGATCAGTAAGCAAGAGTAAATCTAAGTCACGGTCTCCTTCACCATCCCGTTCTAAGTCTAGAACTCCGGAACCAAAGGAAAATGGTTCACCAGTTGAAGAAAATCAAGTCAATGACAAAGATGC
>NC_068986.1:72688582-72705509 GCF_001194135.2 Octopus bimaculoides | reverse complement strand
GTATCCTGCCCTTTCATTCTTCAATGCATTTAATCATTGTAAATAGTCATCATCTTTTGGGAGATTTTCTCAAAAACTAACTACATCCCCATTTTTATTTAGTAAATGGATAGTTTTGGTTGCTCTTGAAAAATTTTGATTACCTCCAAAACTATTTCACTTAATTTACACAAACATTTTGATTTTGTCATTGAAGTAGGTCTAAAAATAAAACGACATTCATTGGTTACTTTTGCAGTTTTATTTTTATTTCTTTAGCCTCTGCTTTAAGAAATATACAATTGGCTTTTTATTCTGATCTTAAACATGGGTTGACAATTTCTTAAGAGTATATATGTAAGCAAGATTTAAGAATAGTTAGATAAATATTTTGAAATCAAGACGTTTTGTGTATGTGACTGGATCTTGAAAGATGCTTAAAAGCTTTGATGGCTCCTTTTTCAAATGCTAGGCTTTTGCATCTTCAATATTGTACTGTGATCTTAGTCAATAAAATTGGCAACATCTGCTGAGATATAAACTTGAATAGTTTTCTTTGATATTTAATATGCTTTGTTCTTGTTTTTTTTTTTTTTCTTTCTTGTTGGCACCATCAGAAGGATGAATGAATGGCAAAATTTACTGCTTGGGATTTGAACTAGCTAAATATGGTATTTTGTTTACTGTCCTGTTGACTCTGCTGTCTAGCTCCATTGACAGGATTTCAATCAATTATGACTTTTGCCACTGAACCATAATGAAAACTTATTGGCAATTGTTTTATTTCATAACAGTTTAAAATACTTATCTGATTTCTTCCAGTATAAGCCACTGTTTTAATTATATTATTGCTACTTGCATTGTTCCAATGTAATGAAATTAGGGTTGGTATGAGGCTAGTCATTGCTTTAATCCTGGTGCAAACAAGAAAACCCAGTCCAGCAGTATTAACTCAATTTATCTTTTATACTGTATTGGATCGATAAAGGACTTATTGTGGCTGAAATGGGTTACTGGATATTTGTTTTTATGAATGAATGAAAGAAAAATGTGCAGGTACTGGATCTGTGATGTTCATTGTTGGCTGGTGTCACTGAAGGATTATTTGCTGATATGTCCAGACTTATTTAATTTTTAATTTGTTACTTATTAAGCACAAGTTTAAATTTTGCATTCAAATCAAATGCATTGGATTTGTGGAATTTTTAACCACTGAAAAATGTCTACCTAGCAACATTTGTAACCAGTCAGTTAACTGGAATGACAATGTGCACATGCTTTGAAAAAATGTTATCTCTTACATATCCTAAACAAAGCTGTTGGCATTAAAAAACTGCTGAATGATCTGTGCCCAAGACCACAGATAGACAAGGTTTCCTCTGTACTGAACTACCCTAAGGTTTTAGTACCTGGACTATATGATCAACAATACAGTAAAAAATAATGGTTACTGTAGAAACAAGACCGTGCATGGCAACATTTTTAAAAAAAAACTTTTTATGGATTTGCTCAGTTTTGACAAATTGTTTGTGTTTAAACTATGATATCCTTGCACATTGCTAGTCACATTCTTCCTTTGATTGTGCCTGACTATTTTGACTTGTCATCTTCATGTAACCAATGATATTCCTAGTGCGAATCTTTCAGTGGCTCTCTTGTGAATATGCAGTCTATTGTGCTGTGTTTATTCTGGATATCTGGTTGTTGGTCAAAATATTTTGAGAATCTGGTATCTATGACCTTTGTAGACAGCTTGTAGTGAAGGGCTGCCCAATAGCTGTTGTAGCAGGGTGCATACTCTGGCAGTTCCAAAAAGACTGTTTTGCAAAAGTGGTCACATAGTCGATTTGCTAGAGGCTGGAAGCCAGCCAAACTAGTGAAGTAACTGACTTCCAAACTCATTCAGTGTGATGGCTCATTCAAAAGCTAAAATAGTGTGTAAAGACAAGTTTCACTCCCCCATGAATCAAAGGGAAAGGTAGATGATGCAGAAGCAAGATGTGGCATAGGTTTGAGAGCAAAAAATGGATGGTGTGAAAACCATATTTAGCAATATCATAACACTGGGGTGCTACACATTTAACTCCCAGGAAATGCCATGCTCAAGTTCATTGATATCTATTTTCTCACATGTAAGATGAAGTGTAAGAATTCTAACAAGACCTGGTAAAAATGCTCTGACAGATTTCAAAGTGAAGGTCAGGAAAAGGTGATGACAAAAAACATTGTAAAATTTGGGTTCGGAAAGAGAAGTGAAAGGAAAATGTTCAGTCACTGAGCCAAAGTAAAGACTTTACATTAAGAACAACCCAATTCAGGAAAAGAGATGGACTTGTATAACCTTAAATGCATAGCATTGAAATGGGATTATGTGGTCAACAAATGAGGCACATTGCGGAACATCCTGGTCACAATGGCATTTAATAGCAATGACCAGTGTTTACTAAGGAGAAGATCAAAATTGACAAATATAGAGATAAAATTCACTGCACATTTTGATGAATTAGTCTTCAATGTGATGCAGATTCAAGAAGAAAAGTAGGCTAGAAGAAATTGATGAAGAGCTACACTGCCAGTTTACTGGCTAGCTGCATGTGGCAAGTAAGAAGTAAACCTGCAGGAACCACAAGGAAGGCATTTTGAGAAAACAAAAAATACTAGCAGAATGGAAGACTGAAAAGGAACAGGAACGATCACCTTTAGTTTTCCACTGCATGGTGATATGACATTTGAAAAGAGACTGAGAACTACAGAAGAGAGGAAAATGGATGCAGGAGAGAGATGTTGCTGCATAAATTTGAGATCATGATACTTGAGAATGACCGACAAAAGAGTGATAAAGAGGTTTGTAAAATCATTTATCAAATGCTCAATTCACTGTTACACATGTAAGAAGTACTATCCATTTTGGCCAGTGAAATAGATAATGCTTTCAAGCTGATGCGAGACAAAGTCCCAAGAAAAGATGGTATAACAATGGAAATATCAAGTGGGAGAGAGCAGCTGTGGAAAACCCTCATTCTATATTACTATTGAAGACTAGAATACTATCTTGATCTGAGAAACTATTGCCCAATATGCCTTGTGTCATCACATTTGAAATAGTAACAATAAATTTTAGAGCAAAGATCTATTTGCACCTTCAAACACTTGTGGAATGAAATATACATTCTTGAAAAACAACTTTTGAGTAATAATGGAAAAGGTGTAGTATCCTGGTATAAAGCAATGCCTCAACAATATATTTACCTAATCCATTCTAGTATGGAATAACAAATGAAGAAATGGAGCAGAGCTGTTGGAAAATAACCTTACTAAATGGCTTATGTCATCATCAACACCGTACTGGTGAAACTAGTTCAGTGGTCTAACTTTATGTAGCTGTAAATGTGCCATAATTAGACTGATCGGAGAATAGGGCACCTTAACCAAAACTGATGTACACAAGAATTTCTAGTTGGAGATCCTGGTTAATCTCCCACTTCAATTGCATATCAGGATATGAATGCCAAAATAGAAATTTGTTGCTAAATAGGCTGTAAATATTGAGTCTGGCCAGAGAGGAGAATAGCATAAGATAGAAATCAGCAAAAATGACGACAAAGACAAAAGGAAAAGAGATGACGCAGTTCAAACAGTTGTAGTACTAAGGTGGAGTAGGAGGAAGTCATCATCCGAAAGAGTACTATCTTGCATTTGTAAATTTTTGTTAACAAGTCATGAAAATGAGGTAAAGGAAAGTCTTATTGTGTCATGATGTTGAGAGGAAACTCATCAAAGGGTATTCTCAAGATGGCTTACAAAGTCAGTATATGTTTGGTGTGAGGTGACTGGATGATGCCTATCTGCAGAAGATTAATCTGAAAAATGAACAGTGGACAGACATGCTCAGCCAAGAAGATTTAAATGAAAAAAAATTTCCACTGAAGGGCAAAGGTAAAGGAGCAAGTCTCTAATAGATGTGTAATTATAGAAGCTATATATTAGTGTTCACCAATGACTAAGTAAGACTGATAGATCACTAGCTGGCAGCATCGGAGAAGTTGCTTTAAGATGGAGGGAAATAGGTGACATTGTTTAAATCTGAGAAACCGGTAATAATATAGATAGGAAGATAGAAGAGTTAAGCAAAGACAGGACTGCACAGCTTATGGGTAATGCAAGACACTATTGGGTTGGTGTAATCCTATTGCATACCTGACTACAATTCCGGTGAGATATGTATATTAAAGATGACAGTCAATTATCCATAAGAGGGACAACTATTTCTACTCCTGCTTACTAGTAGTGCAATTTTAATTTTTTGGATTACTATGTTCAAGTATGGTTGTGTCCACTTTAATACATGTAGAAAGGTTTGACATTTCAAACAACTCGATTTTTAAGATCAATCTTTATTTTAATTCTATAGCCAATTCTCAGGTATAGGGAAGGGAGGGGATTCTATCAATATTCTTGGCAATTTATATCTTGTCACTGGCAGTTAACAGTATCCATTGCCAACACTCATTGGATCTGTCTAAATAACTGGAATTTTTGTGTTGCTGATTTCAAGTTCCATGGTCCTACCTATATTATTCCTTCTTAAATATCCTGTAGATACACCATCCATAGGATTAATGCATGATAATTTTGTGATGCTTTTTAGTGTTAGCTGCAAAAACAAAAAAACTATTTTCCTAGTCACAGATTAAAACAATAAACAGGATAAGGAAGGAAAAAAAATCACAAGCTGTGTAAGATTTATTGAAACAACCATAAGTTACAAGCATGCAATGTTCATCAAGAGTAGCACTGCACATTAAAATATAGACTCAACCAAAATGGATGTCACTGCAATTAATAAAAAAAGCCAATTAAAAGATGTTATGAATTAACCCTTTTGTTACGATATTTCTGTTGAAATAAACTGCTTTTGTTTCAGTTAATTTTGAAAATATTGAAGAATTTAATAAAATAACTGTCATCATTAAGATGTTAGGTGTTAGGAACTTAAATAACAGGAAATTTTGATAGAAGGTTTTAATTTAGATCACTTTAAAACAAAAGTTTGCATTATAGAACCATAGGCAGTCTCAGGTTGGTTGGTATCAAATGGGTTAAGACTTGTTTGAAAAGTAAATCACTTTCTTATTGAATATTTTAAGCTGTCATGTTATCCTAATTCTTAATTTGATTAAACTGAAAACATTACTGCCTAATACTATGTAATTTTGATTTTAATTTTTGGTGATTATTCTTAGAAATACAACAGATATGCATATAAATTATCTACCTTATGTTCACTTTGGCTAATAAAAAAAACTAACAGACTAAGGTTACTTTTATTCAAATACTTGAGGGTTTGATACTGAGCTGATGTCTCAAGGTTTTCTAATAGCAATGAAAAATGCCAGCTCTGCAACTAGAGTGACAATACCAAAGTGAGATTAAATTACTTTTTAGATTTCACTGCTTATTCAAAAATTGTTAAATGGTCAAACTTGGCTACTGAAGAGAGAACAAGAATATGTAGGAAAAGTTCTTTCAGTCACTGAATAAAAAGCTGGCAGGATGTTATTTACAATATAGATTAACAGTTCTCCATGGTATTAGGTCATCTTGATTTATCATAAGTATATGCAAATAAATTTGTGAATGAACATAAATTTGCTAAAATGTAGTGAAAATATAGAATAAAAAGTTATTAGGAAAAATAAGTTATTTTCTGTGAACAAAAACTAAACGAAACAAAGCAGTTTTAAAAATCAGCTCTTTCCCTGTTAAATAAAATGTAATTTAAGCATGATTAAAAAACTAAATTGACATCCTTGGACTAGAGAGCCTTTATTTTATGCTCTGTTGTATACAGATGGCTATTCTATGGTGAGTTTTTTGATGCATCAGTAGTTACTTGCTTTCTAATAGCAAGATAACATACCAGCTATGAGTTATACAAGGCAAGCACACTTAGGTGACTTTTTCAATGTCCTTAGATAATAAAAAAGTACAAAGAATTCAGGAAACATATAAATGATAAAGAACTGTTGTGGATAAATAATTTTTTTTTCTTCCTATATAAATCTGTATATTTTGGTTGACAGGCACAGTCCTAACTTGTTCACTTAAAATATTTTGAATGTCTTTACTGGAAAAAGATGAATAGATATAGTTGTACAAAAAATATTAATCAGACTGATGTAGTTGAGAGGAGAAGTAAGCATAAATTGCACGAAAATGATAGGGAAAATCTAAAACCATACAAAATGTATGACATTAGAGAATAATATACAGAATGTGCCAGTCTGGCAGGTTGGAAATCCCGACAAGGCAATGCAACATGAACATATAGAGATAGCAAATGAAAAGACCCTGAAGAAAAAGGGAGTGAGAAAAAAAAAATTAATGCTTTTTTTTTTCAGGAATATAGCAACATAAAATATAGAAGATAATCTTGTAAGAAGTGAGACAACAGCAGTTAACTTATTTTAACTGTAATAAATAAATAAAATTGTTTATGCATTTCACTAATCATTACAATCAAAACTACCTTCAATTTCCCAAAATAAATTTAGGTGGGTGTTCTAACTGGAAGAAAGAATTTTCTGCTGTTTTTGATTACATAGTATACATATATGTTAAAAGAAGGGAATAAACAATTCCAAATGTTAGCAAATTTGCTTCTGTTTATAACATCAGCAACTTTGCAGTACCTCATCCATTGAAATGCAGAGTCAATTTTAAACAAAATCCACAAATTGAAATCTAGAGTAGTGTACATTGATCAGATAAAGTCATCATCTGTGTTTATATCAACATTATATTCAATTAGAAAAAATGTTGGGATCAAAATGTAATATAGATAATAAAACAAAAGATGATGATACTGGTCTGCACAATGCATATCACTTAAGCAATAACTCATTTCAAAAATACAGGCATATAAAGTGAACTCTGCTATACAGTTATGGTAGAGATAGAAAAAAAATATTGCATGCTTGTTGTTCTTACTATTATCATTATTATCACCATTGTGTTTTTAAATAATCAAATTTAGTAGATTGTTCTAAACAAATCTCCCACTTCAATTGCATATCAGGATATGAATGCCAAAATAGAAATTTGTTGCTAAATAGGCTGTAAATGTTGAGTCTGGCCAGAGAGGAGAATAGCATAAGATAGAAATCAGCAAAAATGACGACAAAGACAAAAGGAAAAGAGGTGACGCAGTTCAAACAGTTGCAGTACTAAAACAGGAGGCATTCTGAAGCTGCTGACAACAATGCACACAGCCTTTTCTCCTTGCTGTCAAGTGGGTGATGCAGGCCAAACACAATTACCCTACGTAGGGCACAGAACTGAAAATAGAATGAATTTTAAGTTAGAAATTTTAAAAATTTAGAAAAAGGTAGCTAAATAATATTTTATTAAAATGCCTAAATTTGTAAATGAATTAGTCCAAATAAAATTAAAATGCTTAGATCTGCCAGTAATTAAATAATGTGAATAAAATAAATACAGTCTAATTTTGAACATTTAAATAAAGTATTTTGGAGCAAGGATTTTTTGATTGAATGCTATTTTTATCATAAAGTGTAAAGTTGGTGTTTCTCAGAAATGAATAACATAAGATTATTAAGAGTATGAGGAATAACAAATTTACTTATTTGTAAGGTGTTGTTAAGAATTAAGAATTTTGATTCACAACCACATGGTCTTGAGTTCAGTCCCACTATGCAGCACCTGTCTTCTGTTATATCTCTGGGCTGATCAAAGCTTTCTGAGTGGATTTGGTTGGCAGTGCACACTAATTGTAATCAAGTGTCATCATCATACAAGTGATGTCATTTGTTTGTAACCTTGTGTAAATATGTCTGGTCACTGTGCTGTTCATATTTGAAGGACAAGGGGATATATTACTGTACTTGGAAATAAATTGGGTTTGGTAACAAGAAAAACATCCAGCAGTCGAAAATTTGGCTCAATGTGTTTCCTCTGACTCAAGCAAACATAGAAGTTACGCTAAAATGATGATGATGAATGTGTATCATTTAACCTAATTATGAATAGAAACAATGAAGATTTTTAAGGTAAGATCCAAAGTCTGAGCAAAGTGGTAATGATGTTAATTTATTGGAAAGTTTGAGCAGTTCAGTTACTGAGAGGAGTGTTGAAGCCACAACTGCATATAAACTCAACAATGCACAGTACTTAGGCAAGATGGAACGACAGGTTCAGCAACACCTAAAGAATCTATAACCCTTAACTTGTTGCTTTAACTCACCAACCACTTCACTGAAAACCTTTTTGTTCTTGGTGCTCTACATTGTGGTTACCTCAGTCCAACATACACAAGGAAAAGTAACTCATTTTATTCTTGGAACCCTTTATTTCACAGGTAATGAAATTATACCTTAACTTCCATTCTCAAACTTACCAAGAGTACTCTTTATATCTGTTTATTTATCATCATTTTAATGTCCACTTTTCCATGCCTTTCCTGTTGCCAAACCTCACATGTTTTCCAAGCGAAGTAATAATCCCATAGTCTATTGAGCTAATGAACAGTCTGAACAAAGTTCACACATGTCAAAACATGTAAAGAAGCTCATGTGCTTCCATGGTTAACTGCAAGCATACATCATCTGTATTTGATAGTGAGGCTGTTGTTTTGTTTACAGTCAATGAACACACATAAGACAAGAAGAAAATTACAAAATCATTCATACAAACACATTCACACACATACAACAGGCTTCAGTTTCTGTCAACCATTTTCACTCACAAGATATTGGTTGACCAATGGCTCTGGTATAGAATGTTAGCTAACAACTTTCATACTGTGGAACCAAACTCCTAACTATGAGATCCTGAAGCAAACTTCTTAACCACACAGTCATGCCTAGGTCTAACCTGGTTTCTATAGATATTTTATCTAACCTGATTTCTGGTAATATTTTCTTCTGTTAATATTTTAAGCTGTAGTGTCATCAATGCACCATTAAAACATGTTTTGCTTTCCTAATTTCATATTTATTATTTTTTTCCACTTGTGTTTGTTTTTCTTTTTGCTAGCATTAGCAAAGGAAAAAGATGTAATGTTTATTAAATTATTTGTGTAATTTAATTGTACAGAATGACATAGGAAGTTGAGCAAATAAATGTTGCATGAGTAGTGACAGGCCTAGTGATATCCAGACTAATTTAAATCATTCCAATGAATGACAGATGTGTAAAAATAGATGGTTTTGATGCTGAAATGAATATTTCAATTGCATCCAATTCCTCTGCCACCACAAATAAAAATCACATGCCCAAGAAGTATCATTTTCTGATTCTACCTGTCATTCAAATGTGCTGGCAGTGACAACACATACCACGTCTCACACATCCCTGAACACTGCTACTACACCAAACCCCTCAGTAGAAGCTACATCGACACTTCACCAGTCCAGTGCTTAGCTGCACAGCACATCCATTTTACTTTGTCAGTTTGAGATGGTTAATACTTTCAATCAATGACAAGGGACCAAGACTCATGACAAATTGCTGTGCTTGAGAAGACGCGTCAAGCTAAGTAAAATTGTGTCTGTCCTTGCATATAGGCATGTCCTCTGCATCCCTCTTCAGCTGAGTGGGCTCATGGGTACTGGTACAACATAAAAAGCATCTGTGCCAGTGCTGCATAAAATCACCCAGTTCACACTAGTGGTTTGGCATTAGGAAGGGCATCCAGCTGTAGAAACCATGCCAAAATAGACATGGAACCTAGGCAGCTCTCCAGCTAGCCAGCTCCTGTCAAACTGTCTAAATTATGCAGCAGGGAAAATGGATGTTAAATGATGATGATGATCCGTAGAAAATTGAAAACATTGCCACTTAAGTTACAAAACCAACAAAACTTAAAGGTTTTACCCTAGTGATATTAATTTTGCCAATTACTCTGAAGGTCCTAAAATGTACTATAATTCATAAGACTGAGGTACTATTAAGATATGATATTTCTGTTACATAGAAAACATAGAGACTTTGTTGGACCAATTATACTGTTCTATTTATGCAGAACAGTATTTATTATGATCTAGGTTGACTAATATGTCACAAATATGACATTTAGAAGAGCAAAAATGTATATTTTACACATCAGAGACACTCAATGACAATTTCCTATGCTTAAAAAGCAGTAGTACTACAGTGGAATAAACTACAGATGAGTTCAAAGATAATACTGGTTTCAAATTTTGGCACAAGGCCAGAAGGTTTGGGGGTGGGGTTGAGTTGATTAAATTGACCCCAGTGCTCAACTGGTACTTAATATCAGGCATGAGCAGTAAATGTAAAAGGTTAACAGTAATTGATCACGAGGCATAGATATATATTTAAGACAGGGCTGCATGCAAGTGGCTGATACATTCTGGGTGAGATTATAGAGTTTCGGGTGGAAAGTATTTCTGATAGAGACTGGCCATATATTAAAATTACATGAAATAGACAATAAATGTATGAATAGATTCAACATAATAATAATGTTATGTAATAAGTAATAATGTAATGTAAATAAGAGGAAATTGTGTTAGTCATGTTATTCTGTATCTATATTGTATATATGCACATTGGCATGTATGTATGTTTGTCTGTCTACAAAACAGTATACCTACAGATGTGTTTGTATATATAATATAATTATATAGTATGATTTAAATCTAAATTTCATAACATATAACCAGTATTTAGAACCCCAAACACATCCTTATGTATCAAAAGAGAAAACTATAAAGAGTAGTCATATCATAGTTCAAATTTCTTTTCACTGGTCTCAGTAACTTGAAAGATCACAAAGTATATGAACAGAACAAAACTGGAGTTTGCTCATAAATTATTTAGTTACATCATCTTACATGTATGTTAGTATCAATAATATCCATTATACTGGGAAAACTGATAAACAGACTGTCATAAAATATTCAGATATTGCATAACAAACATAAATAACCTTTGGGATTTATAAAGGACATTGGGTAGTGTTATTGTATCAAAGACCATAACTAGTGTGCTAAAATAGATTAAAAAAAAATATTCAATTCGAAGTGAAAAGAGTAGAGAAGTTTCTTTATAATAGTAGAGAAGGGAATACTTTTTACCCCCACTGTGCCAGTGTTAATGGGCATCAATAACTGCAGGTATCAAATTTCAAAGCTTCCAACAGAACAATCATACATTTTATATATACTTGACAGCTAACCAATAAATACTTGGGTGTGTGTGTGTGTGTATTTATAGACAAACACATATATACATATATGTACACGTATTTACATATACATAAGCACACACACACATATATACATATAGACATACACACACATATGCACAGACACACACACACACGTTCACAAGTTTAGTAGGACAAACAAGAACAATAGAACTCAAAACAAGAATCTTTATCTTTCATCCTTTACTTGTTTCAGTCACTGGATTGCATGTCATGCTGGAGCACCACCTTGAAGGGTTTAGCTGAACAAAACAACCCCAGTATTTATTTATTTATTTTTAAACCTGGTACTTATTCTATTGGTCTCTTTTTCCAAACTGCTAAGTTACAGGGATGTAAAGAAACTAACATTGGTTGTCAAGTAGTGGTAGAGATAAACATATACACACATAGATATATAATGGGCATCTTTCAATTTTAGTCAACTAAATCCACTGACAAGGCTTTGATCAGCACAGGGCTATGTAGAAGACACTTATTCAAGGTGCCATGCAATAGTGCATGACATTTATCAAGCTCATCATATAGAATGAATTATAACTCTTTCTGGAGCATTCAATTAAAAATGAAATTAGAAAACTGTATGAAAAATGCACGTATTTTAAATAATCTGCCTGTAAACTGAACAGTTACAAAAGTAAACAAATAGATAAATAAATAAAGATTACATATTTTCCTGTGAATAGACACGTTCTTCACATGACCTCCTGATTTAATTTTTAATCAAGTGTTCAAGAAAGAATTATAATACACTATATAAAGCAACAAACTCCCTGACTTGAAGACATTTTGATAAGTGGCCCTTGAGTCACTTTTGTTACTTTCTGCTAATTAAAAAAAAATAGAGTACATGCTTACATTTATATACACTTACATATACTATGCACACACATAACTGCAAATACATTCATAAACACACACATGCTTGTACAGATGTACTCAAATAAATGCAAACACACATGTACATACATATACCTATGTAGAAATGTATATAACACACACACACCCATACATATACAAATGTACAACTATATGTATAATTGCATATATACTCATATACATTAATAACTATGTGGGTCCTTATATTTATGCTCATACAAATATGTACATCATTGTCATTTTAATGTGCACTTTCTATCTTTCTATACTTGCATGGGCTGAAGTAGATTTTCTACAGTTAGATGCCAACACTCATCTGTTTCTGAGTAGGGTAATATTTCCCTGTAGTTGGATATGTTTTCACAGATGACTGAAAACAAAGAACATCACCTATTTACAACGATCACCCCCCCCCCCCACACACACACTCGTATAAATACACAAAAGGCTTCTTTCAGTTTTTTTCAGGCTTTGATTGGTCTAAGGCTACAGCAGAAGACACTTGCTCAAAGTGCTACTGAGGAACTGAACTGAAACCATGTGGTAAGAAGTGAACTTCTCAACCACACAGCCATTCCTGCTCTTTATGCACTATAGGTATATAGTGGCTATGTAGAGAAAAAAAAACTTAACATTAATAACAATTAGAAGACAATAATTAGAATAACAACAATAATTTCAGTAGAATAGCATGAGCTTCTTTTTAGATGGATGATTAGGGTATTAATATTTGACTTTAATTTTCTATTTTGGTAATTAGAAATAGATGCATGGTTTGCACTTTACCTTACTTTTTTACTTAGTAGATGTTTTTTTTGGAGATTTCAAAATTTCTGAAAACTTTATGTATGCATGAAATTATACTTTTGTTTTTGTGATTTAGTAATTTATTACCATCTACAAGTATTTTAAGAGATTCAATTGTGCAAAACCTACACCTGTTTTTTGTTACCTGTACATGTTGGCACTGGGGCTATAATACTCATTGCAATACGAAAACAATACCCTGAGATTTTAAACTCCATATATATTCTGCTTGTGATGTTGGGTGGCTTAATTTTTTTGTTAGCAAATGTATTATAACAGCACTGAACCCTTTCGTTACCAACCCAGCTGAAACCGGCTCTGACTCTGAGTACAAATGTCTTGTTTTCATAAGTTTTGAATTAAAATCTTCCACCAAACCTTAGTCACAATTTATGTTCCTAACACCAGCTTAATGATAACTAAGTTATTTTACTAAATTCTTTGTTATATTTAAAACAATTGAAAGAAACACAGAGCATCTCAAAATAAATACAGTAAGGAAAGGGTTAATGGGGCTCAGAGTAGAACTGATATAATATCTACTGCTAGCTTGGTAATGATATTGCAATTGTAGATTATGTTACTTATAAAGGTACTTACCTTCAAGAAGATATTGAATGGCTACTCTATAGTTACAGGTAAGTGATTACTTTTGGGGAGTCCAAGAGAGGCTATTAAACTTGTATTTTCTTGCTGTTTTTTAGATTATTTTCCTCTTACCTCATTGTTTTTAGCAGAAACCACTGGAGTTTCGCATAATCTTCTAGCTTGCCAGCTCCTATCAAAACCATGCTAACATGGAAAATGGATGTTAAATGATAATAATGATGATAAATACTATTATGCACATAGTATTATATTTGTCATTGCTATTAAAAGTAGGAAATCCTGTGATATGTAGGAGTACTGTCTTAGTATTCTGAATGTTTGGGTTTATATAAATTTATATCATCCTAGCCCTTGCTTTTTGAATGGTTAGCATGACTTAGTCTCAAGTTACTTTGTGTTGAGGATTTCTGGGGTTATGTCATCATTTCAACTTTTATTCCTGGAGTCACTTGTCACAGATTGAGCAGTAGGATTTTTATTCATGTTAACCCTTTCATTACTGTATTAATTTTGAGATGCTCTCTGTTTCTTTCAATTACTTTAAATATAACAAAGAATTTAGTTAAAATAACTTAGTTATTCAGCTAGTGTTGGGAATCTAAATTGTGACTAAGGTTTGGTGGAAGATTTTAATTCAAAACTTATGAAAACAAGACATTTGTTCTCAGAGCCAGAGCCGGTTTCAGCTGGGTTGGCAACGAAAGGGTTAATGAAATACATTTTAGATGACATTACAATATAACTTATGAACAAACTTTCTAGATATGTTCATCTGCCTGCATCATACTAACCTTTCAAGATGTAGTCAGTCAACAATGTTGGTACTTGGCTACTGTCTTCATTGATTGCCTGCAAAACTAAAAATAGATGCAAGAAACAAGTTATTAAATAATTAAATATCAAAGAAAAAACAATCCACACAGATAATTTTATTGCCAACACTTATTTTTCATGGCAAGTCTGTCAATACTTTTATTTAGATAAAATAAAACTTGCAGATCATGATATAGTATTATAATCAATTAAAACACATATACACCATTATATTCACTTTTATTTTGTTATAGTATTATCATCTAGTATAATGCTTCTTCGGTTTTGTTTCCGACTTCAGCATCATGGCTTGGCAACATCTCTGGTCCAGGGAGGTCTGTAGTAGCTGAAGGGAGAGATGAGTCTATGGCTATGTGTGTGCTTGTGTTGTCTATGGTGAACTGTGAGGTCATTGCAGGAAGGTTTCCATGGGTTTGACATCATGGTTTACTGTTGTATGTTGCAGATTCTGTTGTTGCTACTGCTTCTGTAGTTGTTGATTCAGATTTTGTTGTTACTCTGGTTGTCTATTTTGTTTTAGCTGCTGATGTTGCAACTGTGTTTGTTTTTACTGGTGCATGCTTTGTTATAGTTGTTGTTATGGAGGTGCAAGCTTTCTTTTTGCTTCTTTTTGTTGTGGGCAGAGAACCTTCAATTGGTTGGTACTATCACCTCACTCTCTTCTCTTCCACAACAATATTTAGGTTTTGTCCAATGAGAAGTTGTATATATGTAATTTTGTCTAGATTTTTTAGTTTGACTTGCATGATAACTTTCAACCCAATTCCAGACTAGTTTTTCTGTTAATGTTTCTTAACTTCTAGAAGAGAAATGGCTCTCTCTAGAACAATACACACCACCTCTCACCAGACATCTAATTCCAGTGGCATGTCTGAAATTTTAATCTTCACTACATGCTTGACCAAGTATGGCAGAATGATAAGATCTTCACTCTAATGCATAGGACAATAGAATGCCTTTGCACATGTGCTCCAGAGAGGAATCCAACCTTGATACTATCATATTGTTTGGGTTGAGTGATAAAGTTGATATCACTAGAAATTCCTATCAAGCACTTTTCTACTTGGGCATAGGTGGCTATTTCCTCTCAACAGTTTAACCAATACACACCAGACACCAGTGTACTATTTTCTGGGCTATTTCTTTTCCAAATGGTTTCTTGGTACTAGCCAAGAAGCTATTTGGCTTTCAAAGTTAACAAATTCCTGCATGCAATTCAATTATCTTTTCCTGCAGAAGTATATACTCAATATTTTAGGCAACTCCTGCAAAGGAGCTGGCCTTCTCTCTGCTAATGTTGCTGTTGCTCGTGGTGCTCCCAACTGCCTCAGAGAATGAGGTACTGGTGCTGGAAGAGGTATCAACTGTATTAGTGTTGGTGTGACTTGTACTATATATGACCATCAATCCAAAATGTGTTCTCACCATATCAGCTGTTATTAGTAGTAGTGTTTCCAGAAGCCACAGTCAATCTGGTAGCAGCTATATTGGTGATGGTAGAAGAGATGGTACAATTATCACTTGTAGTGAAGGCAACATTGTGGTTGATGTTAATGTACTTTATCTTCCATAGGACTATAAAACTTGGAAAATTCTTACTTTTGCTGTTGTGGTTTTTGTTCCTTTTTTTTCCCTGTTTTTCTGTCCATTGGTATTAGTGGTGACACTATTGCCTTTATTGTTATCATTCTTTGGCCATGTTTTTGTTACCATGACAATGATATCACCATCAGTTTCAATTATAGCATTATGAATGTAACAACTTGCAAAAGAGAATCCCCTTCTCACTTTCTCGGTTATGCTCTTTTCACTCTCTCACTCTTATTTTACTGGTTTAAACATTAATACAGGATCACTGAGCATCATTTTTTAAAGAGAAAATGAAAATTTTGTAGATTTGAAACAATTCAGAACATTCAGTATCCCTACTGGAGTGTCATTATATATATATTTAATTATATGTATTTATTTTATCCTAATTAATAATAATTCGGATAGAATAAATGGGTTAATAAAAACCAAGGTAGCAAAGATCACAAAATAACTGTGGTGTAATTCCTGTTTTTGAGGCAGAAACTCCTTGATATTTTGGGTATTTGAGTATATATAAATTTAAGGAATGGAGTGAACGCATGTTATAACTGCATACTTTATTCCGACATATGTTTCAAAGAATTACAATTTATGCGATCCATAGGAATCGTCGATGTTAAAAATGTAAACTTCTCCTCAGGGAAATGTATGGGGATCATCTTAAACGTAAGACATATATATATATATATTATCATCATCACTTAAGGTCCATTGTCCATGCTGGCATGGGTTGGACAGTTTGACCAGGGCTGGAAGGCTGCACCAGACTCCAGTCTGATTTGGCATGGTTTTCTACAGCTGGATACCCTTCCTAACGCCAACCACTCTGAGAGTGTAATGGGTGATGAAGTAGCATAGCATATATATATACATATACACACACACATATATGTATATCAATAATAAGGATTATTATGAAGTAACATATATATATATATATATATATATATATATATATATATATATATATATATA
>NC_068986.1:72682171-72688572 GCF_001194135.2 Octopus bimaculoides | reverse complement strand
TACATACACACACACACACATAAATATGCACACAAGTTTCTTTTAGTTTGTGTCCACCAAATCCATTCACAATGTTCTATTTGGCCTGAGGCTATAGTAGAAGACACTTGCCCAAGGTGCTGAGCAGTGGGACTGAACCCCAAACCATATGGTTGGAAAGCAAGCTTCTTAATCACACAGCTACACCTGCACCTACTATACAAAAACATATCAAGCAAACAACCACCAAGGAAGGTAGAAAAAGAGATTTTGGCGAAAAGTTAGAGCCCAAAATCAACATGGCTTCTTATTCCATAATAGACACCACCACCACCATCACTGACAACAACACTATTTGTAAAACTCATCTAAATTGTCATAAAAATGTAATCTGAGCAAATTTTTCACTTTTTGTTGAGATGAAAAGGCAAATGAGTGGAATGAGAAGTTGAAAGTATTATTAATCCTTTAGGGATTAAGTAAATTGTGATCAATTTTACTACAGTTATACACCAATTTTTGAAACAGAGTCATTCTAATAACAGTAAACGTTTCCGCAATGGTTTTCTAAATACATACAATATGTATTTGCTTTTGTTGTAAGTATCCTGGGCCAGTTTTAAATAAACAAGCTCTGTAACATGAAATAAGTCTGTTGATGCTATTAGTTTTAGATATATTCTTTTACTTGCTTCAGTCATAGGATTTTGGCTATGCTTGGACACCACTTTGAAGGGTTTAGTTGATCAAATCAACCCCAGTGCATTTTTTTAAGGTTACTATTTTGTCTCTTGTTGAACTGTGAAGTTATGAGGATGTAAACAAATTAACATTAGTTGTCAATAGGTGGTGGTGGTAGGACAGACATAAAGACATGCACAACAGGCTTCCACACAATTTCTATCAACCAAACTCACACAGTTTGAGGTTATTAACTGTATCAATTGACCAACAGCTGTAAAGTATACAATGTAAACTAGCATTACATTCTCCTATTTGAAGTCTTACATGTTAAAGTTTGTTCAACTATAACCCTGGCTCTGTTTCTAAACATAGCCATTTCTTTGTAGTGGTTATCTTACTTTAACAAATAAGTCTTTGAAAATGATTTTCTAGAAATCAGGAAAGGAAAGGTTTTTTTTGTTATGTTTTATAGTACTTATATAGCTATTTCCCAATTAGATAAATTATGTTAAGTAGAATTTGAAAACATTACTTCCAATTCTTCAAGCAGAATTTGATACTTCAACATGTGAGGTACTGACAATTATTGCAAGTATATGGCATTTCTTCTGATTAAGAAAAAAAAGCTCCAAAGAAAAGAAATGCAGGAATAAAAACCAATAACTTACTTTTAATGTAAATTTGGAGTTGTTCAGAGGCCGGTGGTCCAAGGAAGGGGTGATAAGGAATAACTGTAGTTAGATACTGTAAAAAGAATAATCATTTTATTTAATAAGAGTTTTGTAACTGTGTAAGAAAGAATTGAATGATCTTGACAATTTGGAAAATATTTCCCTATTATCAATTTTTAAAAAATTAAAAATTTTCTAATGATTTGGCTTGGAGAAAGGGTCAGCGTTCATGGCCTTCAGAGGTCTGCAGGAAGGGTCTATGCCCATAACCTTCAGAGCCTTCCTGGAACTGGTAAGATCAATGGTTACAGGAAAAACATGTGCAGAAGACAATTTCTAGAGGGCCAAAATTCTCAAAAGGAAAGACCGAGTATAGTGGTTGGTGCAGGGTGCGGGAGGGTTGACACAATATGGAGAAGAGGTGACACAAGACCAGCTACATGGAGTAAAAGCCATTGTAGTGGTAAAAAAAGACAGGGAGAATAGACAACATGTCTATGGACCAAAGGTAGAAGTATGTTAGCTGATAACATCATAATGATTAAGTGGTTTTTCTTTGGGTGTAATCTAGGGTGTTTGTGTGTGTAGCAGAAACTGAGTCTCAGATGTGAGGTCTCACCTGAGCTTTGTAGAAAGTTGAAGTATTTTCTGGCTTTGAAGAGAAGGCCTTGTTTTTATGATGCAGTTTTTACTATGCTGAGGATGAATGTTCACTGGGTGAGATCCTCAATGGTGGTGAGACCTAGCATTTGAAGTGGTTTACATCTGGGGGACTAAAGTATGATAATGCTTTTGTGATATGATAGTGAAATGTGTCTCTGAGTTGTAAAAGGGGATAAAATTGGCACGAGTCTACTGAAGATGTTTTTGAAGGTGTTTCTTCATGGAGTCAGTGCAGAATGTTAGGAAAGAATGAAGGAAAGCATCATATGTGCAAGAGTGGGTATTGCTAAATGAATTATGGCATAATTTATCTATGCAATTTATCATTTTGAAAAAGAAAAAAAAAAAAAAAAAAAAAAAAAAAAAAAAAAAACTAATCAAAAATTCATTCCAATATAAGCAAGATTATCCCCTCGGATCAGGTTTCAGCAAAAAAGAAAAATAAAGGAAGAGGAAACATTTAAATGTGTACCTTATATTATACTGAAAGGTTAAAGTAAAACATCTATGACAACTTTTATACTGAGCATCATGACAAAGATAAAAAATATCAAATGTATAGTTTGATGCACTCTTTATAGAAAAATCCCATAAGAAAAATGTTTTATTGGATTTATGATAACTAAATTTATAAGATACTAAGTAATTAAAATTTATATTAAATAAAGTTTAAGGAATAAAACAAATATTATCATTGCAAACATTTAATTTATCTAAATATTTCTGGAGGGGAAGAATTAGATTTTTCTGTTCACAGAAGCAGATAAAGTTCTAAACAATCTCTCTGGAGGAGATTTATTAATAGAAATTCAGTCCCACTTTGATTAGTAGAGTGAGAGGAAGGGCCTATAAATGAGATTGGTGGTTGATATAGAGTTTGGAGAATGGAGATGAGTACATTATAAAATGCATAAGGAAAAAAGAGTGGTATTCCTTAGAACTTAGAACAATTATGTTTAGGATTGGGTTTAAAGAGACAGCAAGGAACAGATAGAAAGTTTTAGCAAGTAGAAGTATGATACCCATGTAAGTCAGTTATAACAGGAACAGAGAATATAATATGGCAATTGGCAGGGAATTTTAGAGAGTTTATCAATCAAAAAGATAGATTTTCATTAGCTGTGTATAATGAATAGAGGATAATAGCAGTACATTATATTGGAACAGTTTTATAACTTGTAGAGCCAGGAGATAATGCAATTCTTTACTTTAAAAGTTTCTGTCAAAAAGGTTAAAGCTATATTAAAAATATAAATGCTTTTCAGTGTGTTACATTATCTACACTGAAACACAATTCTTCCCAATAGAAACCTAAAACAATATTCTACAAAGGTGACAAAATAACCAATAATGACAAAACACATGCATTATATATTTTATTGTAAAGAAGCTGCAAATGGTGTATTAATCCATTCATAGAAAATACACAGCTCAAAGCAAGACACTCACTGCAATCTATAATAACCTTTCATGGCAACCAAATTTCATCAAGTCCCATGATACCTTTGTTACTCAAGTGGATACATGTAGATCTGATGTCCCTTATGTATATATTTGAAGATGGTGAGACAGCTCAAGTAAACAATGATAAGAGAGAGAGAAGTGAAGTGTTGGAAAGTGGTCCAGATAAGTCCTATGATGTCCCTAGTTACCCTGGAAGCAATGTATGGAACATTAAAACAAATTTCATATATACTTACTGTTCCAGCACCTTCTGCCAATGCATTATTAACTTTTACTCTTTTCTTCTTTTTGTCAACATTGTTTTCACGTCTTTTTTTCTGAAGAGTCAGCAGTAGAGAGATGAACTGATTCTTGAGTTCCTTGTCATATTCAAGCTCATCACGTAAGGCTAGTTCAGTGACTAGAGTTTCTGATAGCTCTTTTATGGTCAGCTCAAATTGGGCAAGTAACTCATTCAGAGCTGCCGTTGACATGCTTTTCATCTCTGAAAAAAATACAAGAATATTTTTCTTTTGGTCACATGAATTCATATTTAATTTATTGTTTTATATAATTTTCTTCTTTTTGCATATTATTTAAGATTCTCAATTTCTGACAAAGCAATTATATAATAACTATTTTCTATCTTTTACCTTTTACTTGTACTGTGGCACCACATTAAAGAATTTTTTAGTCAAATAATTCAACCCCAGTACTTATTGTTTTCTAAAGTCTGGTACTTATTCTATTGGTTTCTTTTGCTGAACTGCTAAGTTACAGGAATGTAACCACATGAACACCAGTTGTAAAGTGGTGTTGGAGAACAAACAGAAATACAAAGGCATACACAACAAGCTTCCTTCAGTTTCCATTCACCAAATCCACTCACAAAGCTTTGATTGGCCTAAGGCTAAACAAAGTTCTATAATCATCTAAGCAAATATCATTTTATAACTTTGTTTTTCAACATAAACATAGGTGCAGTTTTTGATAGTTTGTTACAATGTTAATATTTTCCATCTAAATCGAGTTAATATTCATTTTTTTTTGCTAGAAACTAAAACTCAGGGATACAACAATTTAAAATTTATGAGTATTGTATATTATTCATGGAAAATTAATGAAACTACTACCTCCGGTCTGTAGATTCACGTCTTATATGAAAGAAAACTTGAAGTGAATGCATAAAAAAAATTAATACTAAAGTCTACAATTCCCTAATGCAATTGTCTCAAACATTAAAACTCCAAGTTCAAAGTCTTAATTTTCAGGATTTCAGGCTCAATACATAGAAAGATATAATTAGAAAAGCTTAAAAAAATTTAACCAAACTCAACATGTGTAATCTAAAAGTTTGGTAATGTTTCAGTAGCCTGGACAGAATAATTACAAAGTTGTTAACTTTAACACCTTCAGCAGTTATTAAATGAGTGTCATCTCTATATTATAATAAGCTGATAAAAATGTTAGTTGATTGCTTGATTTCTCCAGTTACATTTTACATTGTACAAAGGAGAGAGAGAAAGAGATTGATTTAACATCGAGTTGATAGAGAAACATTGAAATTGACAAGCAATAGGAGGATGGTAAAGATGAGAAAAGTTACACAGTTGATGGATGCCAAATAAAAGACACATGCTTTACACACACATACACACACCTACAATAGCATGATAAACTTGACAAGTTGGTTGAAGAAAATAAAGAAGCAGTTGGTTTACCCAACCATATATATGTGTATATGTACTGTATATGTGTATGTGTGTGTATATGTATTGTATGTATGTGTGTGTGTATGTGTGCATGTTCTATCTCTATAAAATAATAACCAATATGTTGGTTGGTTGATTTCTTTGTGCTGTACATCATATAAAGAGATAAGAAGAGGAAATAAAAGAGAGATACAGAGAGGTGCTGGATGAATGCATATATTAGGCTCTTTGGAAGCCAATGAGTAAAGAAATGCAACACACAAAGTGAGAGTGAAAGAATCATAGACACAGGGGAGGAGGAAGAAAGGGAGTATATGATGGTAGTCGACTGTAGCTGTAAAAGGTTCTGCAATAGTTAATATTTATTGTAAGGAATGTTTTCTTTAGGTACTTTTTAAGTTGTTTGTTAGGAGAATAAGATTTATAGCATTAATCACTAGGGAATTTGGTAACTTATGAATTTATAGGAAACTGTTCCAAATATATATATGACTAGGTAGTGAGCTGGCAGAAACATTAGCACACCAGGCGAAATGGTTAGCCATATTTCTTCTGTCTTTACGTTCTGAGTTCAAATTCCGCCAAGGTCGACTTTGTCTTTCATCCTTTCAGGATCGATAAATTAAGTACCAGTTGCATACTGGGGATCGATCTAATTGACTGGCCCCTCCCCCAAAATTTCGGGCCTTGTGCCTGGAGTAGAAAAGAATGTATATATGACTACACACTTCCCTTATCTTAGTCTGTAACTTACTCTCCTCTCCTTTCCAAGTGGTATCCATATAACTACAGCAAGACACTTATCTCTGTCTCACTCATCATCATCATCTTCATCGTTTAACGTCCGTTTTCCATGCTGGCCTGGGTTGGACAGTTTGACTGAGGTCTGGAGAGCCAGCGGCTGCACCAGGCTCCATCGATTGTGAAGCGATATTGGGGGACAAACACAGACACACAAACATTCACACACACACACACACAAACACACACATATATTATACGACAGGCTTCTTTCAGTTTCTGTCTACCAAATCCACTCACAAGGCTTTGGTTGGCCCAAGGCTATAGTAGAAGACACTTGCCCAAGGTACCACGCAGTGGGACTGAACCCGGAACCATGTGGTTGGTAAGCAAGCTACTTACCACACAGCTACACACACACACACATATATATATCATCATCATCATCGTTTAACGTCCACTTTCCATGCTAGCATGGGTTGGACGATTTGACTGAGGACTGGTGAAC
>NC_068986.1:72657385-72679726 GCF_001194135.2 Octopus bimaculoides | reverse complement strand
GAGCGTGGCCGTTGCCAGTACCGCCTGACTGGCCTTCGTGCGGGTGACACGTAAAAGCACCCACTACACTCTCTGAGTGGTTGGCGTTAGGAAGGGCATCCAACTGTAGAAACTCTGCCAAATCAGATTGGAGCCTGGTGTAGCCATCTGGTTTCACCAATCCTCAGTCAAATCGTCCAACCCATGCTAGCATGGAAAGCAGACGTTAAACGACGGCGACGACGATTAGTCTTAGCAAAGTTTACTCTGAGGCCACTTAATCCTGGGTTATGCTTCCATGTCTGAAATTTCTTCTGTAGATCTTTCACAGACTCTGCTATAAGGACTAGACCACTTTTTCATAGGAACTACATAGAAGCTACACAGCTAGTCTTAAATTCCTTTGTTATAGATTGGAGAGCTATAATAAATAGGAGAGGGCTGAGGACTGAGACTTGGTGAGTTCCTGCCTGCATGCTAAATTTCTCACCAAATTTCTAGTCAACTCTCACTTTACTAACTGCATTCCTGTACATGGCCTGCATTGCTCTCAAGCCATTCATCTATACCTAGTTTTCTTAAAGACCACCAGATTATAAATTGTAGAATCTTATCAAAGTCCTTCTCCAGATCAACAAATGCAAGGCAGAGAGATTTATTTTTAGCCAGAAAATACCTCTTGGAATTGTTTCATATGAAAAATGCATCAGCAGTACTGCCAGCTTTGTACAAATTCAAATTGCATTTCATCTAAGGTGATTTTGTTCTTAATCAATTATATTAAAGTTCTTTCCATTACTTTCATAATCTTGTCCATTAGTTTGATATCTCTGTAGTTGCTTTTTTCTGAAATATCTCCTTGTCCTTGTAGAAATTGATGATTATACTGAAATGCCACTCATTTGGTATAAAACTTCTTTGAATTACTTGATTGACTATGTGAAAGATTAGCTTGAGTCCTACAGTGCCAGAATTCAGCATCTTAGTAACTACACTTGATGGACCAGCTTCTTTTCCTGTTTTCATATCTTTAAACACATGACAATAGTGGACTCTATGGAATGCATATGTTATTCTCTTAATGCTCATCTTAACTTTTTTCTTCTTGCTAAAAACGTTTTAAAAATTAGCAATTCACTAAGACATAAAAGTGGAAAGATAATACAGATACTCATTGCTGAAATACATTCAGACATAACTCAGAAGCAATATTTTAAACTCAAATATTATTTCATAAATTTTCTGTTTCTTTGGTATTTTAAAATTTTATAAATGACCCTGACTAATTTTTATTCAATATTTATATCTATACTTAAACTAATAGCCTCAATAATATTGAAGAGATATTTGTTTTAATGAGAATGCATACTTGTAACATTAACAAAGGCATGATGATTTAGGATAAATTAGGAGTTTCTGATTGAAAAACTAATAAAAAGACAACAAATTAAGCCAGACTCTTAATTATGAATGCAGGTACATAGTTCTTATTATCCCCATCACTAATCCATTTGTTGAGCTAAAGACAAAAACAATGTGAGATAGTTAACACATGTAAACAATAAAAGAAACTGTGTCATTCTATTAATACTTTAAAGACAGATTAGCACAATTTATAGTTAATGACTAAGATATCCTCTCCTCCCTATCAAAATACTCCATTTATTGAAAGCTTTTATTCCATCAAAACAGAATTTAGGACCAAAAGATAATGTAAAATACAAACTCTGATAGGTTTTACCACAAAACTTATAAATATCTAAACATAATTTGTACTAAGGATTAGTATGATAATGTAAAAATACTCTATTTAAAATAAAATTAATCAGAAAGAAAGTACTGTGTAACACTTCAATTTATGAAATTAAACTATCTTAGGCAAAGGCATGGCTGTGTGGTTATGAAGCTTGGTTTGCAGTCTCATGTTCTTGGGTTCAGCCCTACAGCGCAGGTCCTCTACTTTAACCCCAGTCAACCAATACTTAGTGAATTTAGTAGATAAAAACTGTGTGAAAGCTTGTTGTGTGTGTGTGTGTGTGTGTGTGTGTGTGTGTGTGTGTGTGTACACACACACATACATACAGGGTTGACCAAAAATCACTCGACAGTAAATCAAAATTTCACTTTACAGAAGGTACAGAATGCTTTTTTATGGCACCAACAGTAGTGAAGCCACCAAGTATTCAAAAAATAAGACCTCTCAACTGAGTGGGGTACATGTGACATAAGTCTTATATGACACAATGTATTTCGAGGAAGGGAGGAAAAAAAATTATAATGGTTTCAATTTTGGCACAAGACCCCAATGTTCAACTGGCACTTATATAGACACTGAGGTGTTTGAAGAACCTCCCAGGGGCACAGTGAGGAAGACATGTGTCAGGTTCTGGAGTTGTCTTGAGGCCATGGTGGAAATTGAACCTAGCTACTCTGTATAAATTGTTATTGCTCAAACATAATAATAATAATAATAATAATAATAATCTGTACTGTGCTTGATACCACTAACACTGATTTTGAGGAATGCAAAAGCTGGGTATGTATTCAAAAGCCGCCATTTGTTATTCATGGATGACCTCAAACTTTATGGTAAAGATGAAGCCCAAGTCAGTTCCCTCGTTGATACGGTGTATTCTTTCAGTGCTGATATCAGAATGGAGTTCGGACTGAGAAAGTGTGGTGTGTTAGTCTTGAAGAGAGGCAAAATCAAATGTATGGATGGACTAACGATACCATCGGGAGAGGTTATGAAGCAGATAGAAGAGACAGGCCAGAAGTACTTGGGGATTTTGGAAATGGATAAATTGATAGAGAAAGAAATGACAGAAAAAAAGGTGGAGTACTTGCACAGACTGAAACTGATCCTCAAATCAAAATTAAAAGGACGGAATAAGATTGAAGCAATCGACATCTGGACGGTTTCACTCCTTAGATATGGAGCAGGGGTAATTGCATGGACAGTAGATGAACTAAACAGCTTAAACAGAAAGACAAGGAAGTTACTAACTAGATATGGGACACGCCACCCAAAAAGTGACACAGAGAGACGATATGTACCAATAAAAAGAGGGGGGAACAGGACTTATTGGATGTGAACAGAGCATTAGAGCAGAAGAAAACAACATAGCATGGGATGTAAAAAATGCCACAGAACCGCTATTATTAGAAGTAAGAAGGTCAGGCTTGTGTAGGATGAAAGATTGCAAAGATAAAGCACTGAACAAGCAATTGAAAATGAATTAAACTGAAAATATGCGGGTAAAGAAAAGAATGCATAGACAATTTCATAGGGATGTTAAAGATAAGACAGACAGAGAAAAAAGATGGCTGTGGATGACTAAAAGTGATTTAAAACCAGAAACAGAGGCTCTAATCTGTGCTGTCCAAGAGCAAGCACTAAGAACAAACTACATAAAATACAGAATAGATAACACATCAGAAAGTGATAAGTGCAGAATCTTTGGACAAAATGGTGAAACCATATGGCATATTACCAGCCAATGTACACCACTAGCCCAGAAGGAATATAAGAGATGCTATGACAAATATAGCAAGGCTTGTCCATTGGACACTTTGCAACAAGTATGGACTTGACAGAGCCAAAAATTGGTACAACCACAAACCTGAAGGCATCGTTGAAAATAACAATGCAAAGATTCTATGGGATTTTAAGATTCAGTGCAATTATAAGATAGAGAATAGGAAGCCAGACATAATCTTAATTGAGAAAGAAAACAAACTATGCTGGATATTAATAGTAATAATAGCATGCCCAGCTGACAACAAGGTATGTGATAAGGAAGAAAGAAAAGTCGATAGATATGGCAGGTTAGCTTGGGAGCTTAAGCAGTTGTGATCGATGAAAAAGGTGATAATAGTACCAATAATTGTCAGAGTCCTGGGAACAGTGAGTAAAAATCTTGAGAAGTACATGGAACAAATGGGGGCTGCAATAAGGGTGGAGCACTTGCAGAAAACAGCACTGCTTGAAACCGCTCAAATACTCCGGAAGGTGCTTGAAAATAAGAGGTGGTACCTTGGTTCACTGGCAGTGAACAGCTGACACCGTAGTACATCTTCAGCGTTAGAAGCTGTGCAAAGGCAATAATAATAATAATCATCCTTTCTTCTAAGGGTACAAGGCCTGAAATTTTTAGGGAGGGGACTAGTTGATTACACTGACCCCAATGTTTCACTGGTACTTAATTTATTGACCCCAAAAGGATGAAAGGCAAAGCTGACCTTGGCAGAATTTGAACTCAGAACATAAAGACAGACGAAATGTTGCTAAGCATTTTGCCCAGCACACTAATGATTCTGCCAGCTTGTTGCCTTCATAATGATAATGATGATGATAATATACACATAAGACATTTGCTACTAATGTATGATGTAACTTTGAGAATGATGTTACCCTAAGCATCAATCAATAATACTTGAAAATCACCAGAACAAAACTCCAACTTATTTATTTTAATCAAAAGCTTGCTGGCTGTCACATTCTACAGTATATGAGGTGTGTTTAAAAAATATCTGACTCTATTTTTTCCTGCCAAAGCTAATGTTGCGTGGGCAAAATCTCTTGGCTGGGAGGTGACGTCACTCTTCAAGCGCATGTATGAAAATTTTCATGCCAGTAAGCTGTGTCAATTCTTGGCGGCTACACCTAGAGTACTGACGTGTAGTGTGTGCTTGTTGGATTTCCATTTTCACCGAACATATCAGGCAGAGATATTGTATTAAGTTTCGTCAAAAGCTTGGTGATACTCGAGCTCAGACCATCCAAAAGATTCAGCAGGCCTTTGATGATGAAGCCATGGGCAAAACTCAGATCAAGGAGTGGTACAATCACTTCAAACATGGCTGCACCTCAGTAGAGAGCGTGGTACTCTCAGGCAGGCCAAAATGAGGAGCTGATTGAGCAGATTTGGTAAAATAGTCATGTAACAATCCAGGAAATTGCTCACAAAGTTGGAATAAGTACAAGATCAGTGTATTCCATTTAAACAGAGGATTTGTGCATGTAGAGAGTGTTGTTGGAACTCACCCCCAAAGTGCGGGCAGAGCAGCAAAAGCAAGTCCACATGGAAATTTCTCAGACTTCATGAAGACCATCATCACTGGTGATGAGATATGGATTTATGGTTTCTGCTGAATGTGTTTGGTCATCTTGCAACTATACATCTGTACTCAAGGTGTAACAGCTGGGAACTTATGTGGCTTACTGGCATGAGAATTTTAACATATGTAAGAAGGGTGGCATCACCTCCCACCCAAAGGATTTTGCTTATATGGTATTAGTTTTGGTGGGAAAAAATAAAGTTGGGTACTTTCTGAAAGTACCTTGTATATGTAGAAAGCTTTTTTATAAAGTAAACCTTGTCATTTCAAGCATTGCCCATTGTACTCTCTTTCACTATATGAATTATTTCTCCGATGATATTTTCATTAATAATGATAGATAACCTGAAAATTTATTTTTCAATGGGTTGTACTTATTTACTAACCAAACACTAAAATATAAAAGTAAAATTTTGTTATCAGTAATATGCTAGGTTTCATTCAATGCTATACACATTCTAACAAATTAGTTTTTCTTTTTTTCTTTTTCTTTAATATGTGAAATCATTGTGACATGCTTGAAAATAAAACTAACTAGAAAATCCAATCTTATTATATTCTCCAATTAATACTTTAATAAATTGTATTAAAGTAATTAACCTTCTCTTCAAAAGCAAAAAAAAAAAAAAAAACCTTCAGGTTTAAGAATTATTATAAATGAGATATACCACATATTATTTCTGTACTTTGAATAACAAGAAAAAGTCATTAACATTTTAGTATATTCTCTCAGAAATTAATTTTACTGTCAGCTATGATAAACTGTTTTGCCTTTCAATACCTTTTCTTTATACCACAGTCACAACTTACATGCTTTTCATACTTGTTGTGGTTAAACAGTCATGATATCTTACTTTCTAGAAACAAAACTAAGCATCTTACTTAGTCTTACCTTCCTAGAACTGTGGCCCCTACTCCAACCAATATTTACAATTTAGATTAAACATTAACTAGTTTAGTGGTGGGACATTCATAAAGATACACACATACCGGATTTCTAGGGTAAACAAGGAAAGATTTCTGGCTGAATTTGAACTTTGACTATAACTAATTACCACATCAAATTTTCTATTGTTATTTCCACCTTACAATTAATGAAAATAACAAATACATCTTAAAAATACATGGACAAACAAAAGCTATATGTGAGATATAGAAAAACAATATGGGAACTACAAAAAGATAAAAAACTTTTGAACTGATTAGAACTCAGGCAAGAAAAATACTAAAAACTTTCTTAGAATTGATGGCAAACTGTAATAAACATACCTGTTTCTGTAATTGTTTGCAAATGTTTTAAAGTTTCTTTCACTTTTGTATAACTATCCATTTCCTCAGATATTTCCTCCTCTTCCTCGGGTGACTCTTCACTTGGGGAATCCTAATGACAATAGTTAAAAAAATAATAACACTCAATTTCGGAAGAGAAAATTGAATTCCATTTAAACAGAAAATAAAATACTTAGACCAAAAATTAATTTATTTGTATCACACTAGATTAAGAATGACACATAAGTCAACAAACTTCTATGCCTGTATGCATGTGAAGGCATCTTTATGTAGAAATCTTTGAACAATTTAGAATCTGTTATTTATATGTGTATCTCAAACACAAATAGTTACTGCCCTGCCATCAAATACCCAAACATTTCAATCAACTCCATTGCATCCCAAGCACCTTCTTCACAATACTGAAACACTGGCAACTCAATATCTGTCTACATGAGTGTGGAGAGGGGCACTGATGGCTGATATTAGTTCAATAGTGTTATGGGATGATACTGAAAATGTGAGGTGGATGACATGGGGAGGTAATTCCAAGTAGAGGGGAAACTGAAGTGCAAAAGGGTATGATGCAACTCTGCTGTCATATAATTATTATAACAGCTGAGGTAGAGTTAGTTGAATGATGGGGGATAGATACTGAGAAGATGAGTGGTGGGGATGACTTGAATGTGTAGACAAAATGATATGCTTTCAAGAACCTAATTTTTGCACAGATGGTCAGGTCTTCTTGAGCACAGTAAATCACCAATCATCTTGGTCCTTTGTCATCTCTTCCATGAGGTTCAACATCCTGAGATTGGTCTCCACTACTTTATTCCCTGTCTTCCTTGTTTCCCTCTTCCATAGGTTCCATCCACATTTAGTGTCAAATGCTTTCTCTGAGCCAACAAACGCAGTGGCTTACTTTTGGCTAAATTCTCCTGAAGTTGCCTTTCTAGAAAAAAAGCAGCAGTAGTGCTTCTCTATATCACAAAACTACATCTCAGCTAGGCTAATTCTCTTCCTGATTAGTTGAGGTCTAACTCTTTCTCTAACTTTCATGACCTGGTCCAGCAATTTGATACCTCTGTAATTACTTCTCTTTAAGGTGTCTCCTTTAATTATAATGCTGGTGTATACACACACACCCATCATATATTTATATGTGCACATGCGTGTGTGTATATAGGGTGTTCAGGCTATATTTGAAGATTTTTTTGTTTCCTTTTTACAGGAATAGCTTAATATATTGATGAACAGTCAACCACATTGAAGAGCATAAAGATTAAAGTTGTAGTTAAGAAAATGTTAGCTGACATGGAGGATTGGGAACAATCTGAATATTGTGATGGTCTTAGGGTATGCTGCCCCACATCTTTGAACAGGGCCTTTGGATCCATTAAGACAGTTTTGCAAAGCTGGTGGAGATTAGTCAATCCCAGGCTGGAGAGGGTTGCTGTTGGAAGGTTGTATGTGTGGCAGCAGGATTCAACTCCTTGCCATACCTCCAGAAAGAGTCAGAAGTGGTTGTCGGAGAATTTCTATGACTTCACCAGCCTGAATTTCTGGCTTCCTAATTCCCTCGATTGTAATCCCATGGATGACTATGTGTGGGGCATGGTTACAAAAGAGACCAGTCACTCTGCCTGCAACTCAAGGCTGAGCCAGTGACAAAGATCAAGGAGGTGCTTGAAGATCTTCCCAGGGTCACAGTGAGGAACACATGTGTCGGTTCTGGAGCTGTCTTAAGGCCATGGTGAAAATTGAGCCTGGCTACTCTGAATAAACTGTTATTGCTGAACCATAATCTGGTGGATATTTTTTGATTTTTTAAAATATTTTAATTTTTGGATGGAATTCTGTGATTTCTTTTCTTTTTATGCAAACTGTCAAATTTAGCCTGAACACTGTGTGTGTATCACTAAATCCACCGTTTTTTTTAATTCTCTCTCTGTTTATTTTCTCTTATTCCTTTCTGTTGAAGAGCATAGGCTTGAAATGTAAAGAACTTTCTCACTTTCCCAAGCATCAAACTAAAACACCTGCTTGTTGTTCATACACCTGTCTTCATCTTTTGTTTTTCTGTAAATTTCAACTATATATATATATATATATGCCTCCCTCAATACCACTTCCCTCTCGAGGGGTCTTTGTCTTGCAAGTTATGAAGTGACCATGTTGGTGTTGCTGCCACATAAAAAGCACCCAGTTAACTCTGTCAAGTGGTTGGCATTAGGAAAGGCATCCAGCCATAAAACCATGTCAAATCAGACTATGCTGGTGCCAGATAAAAAGCACCCAGTACACTTTCTAAAGTGGTTAGTGTTAGGAAGGCCATCTAGCTGTAAACACCATGCCAAAGCAGACACTGGAGCTTGGTCTAGTTCCCAGGCTTGCCACCTCCTGTCAAACTGTCCAACCCATGCCAGTATGGAAGACAGACATTAAATGATGATGATATGTATCATCACAACAACTGTTGTCACCACCATCATCATCATCACCTACATTCCATGGTTACTTATGTTGGATCGGTTGTCAGAACTTGAGTCATTTCTTATTAGGTAACACTACTCTCGTATATAAATTGGTGGAGTACATATTGATCTTACAATTTCTTTTGGGCTCAGTTTCTACAGTGTGTAATTACTGCATTTTATTGTGGTATCAGCATCAGAAGAGTCACCACATACGCCATAAGAATAAAGAATCCTCATTATTTTACAATGTGTACATTTGGTCAAACTGTGTGGAAACCCATTATATATATGTGTATGTGTGTGTGTGTGTGTGTGTGCGCGCGCACGCATGCATGTGTGTGTGTGTATCTGTGTTTGTCACTCTTCACCACTTGGCAACTGGTGTTGGTTTGTTTATGTCAGTATAACAGCTGTTCACCAAAAAGATAAAATAAGTATCAGGCTTAAAAATTTATGTATTGGGAATCAACTGTTCAACTAAACCCATCAAAGTGGTGCCCCAGCATGGCCACAGCCCAATGGCTGAAACAAGACACACACACATATATATATACATACATACATATATATATATATATATATATATATATATATATATATATATATATATATATATAGATCAAAAGTGTAAACAAGGTTATGGTCAAAATACATTCCGTAATTAACCCAATCTTCTCAGCAGCCAGGGAGTGAGAATGAGTGAACTATCAATTAGTTTCACTTTTCTTTAAAGCCACTTACTCAATCCTGGTTGCTGAGATATTGTGGCAATCACTAAAAATATGTTAGTAACCTTAGTTACAGTTTTAATCTTATATATGCTGTGTCAGTGCTCCAGTTGATACAGATTTACACACACACACCTTGCACACATACAATAGTTATGAAGTAAAGGAAGTGTAACACTTTTAAACAAGCCTCATAAACAACTTTTCCAGTATACTTCATTAACAAAACAAATTGCACCTCATATCAACTGTCTCCATATACTTCCCTGAAAAAAATACATAACACCTACATGCTCAATGGTAAGAGTGTAATTTGACTGCAAAAACTACTACTCCATAACAAAATTGCTTCTCCTATGCAAGCATAGAAAATGCATGTAAATGTAGAAAAGTAGGAAGTATTTCAACAGAAATTCAGTTAATTATCTCAGCTTTGAAGGTTCAAGCTTTGAGATTTTTCAAATTAAGATCAAAGTAAAAGTACTTAATGAGTGAATCAATTACACCATATAGACTGTTGTTGGTTCAAATAATTTTCACATCAAAATACAACAATATCTTTGTAAGCAGGACTGTGTGGTTAAGAAGTTTGGTGTTCAAACTAACTGCATAGCGTTTTGGTCAAGTAGTTTTTATCATAATTTCAGATCAACCAAAATTTTGTGAGTGGAATTTAGTAGACAGAAACTGTGTGAAGCTTGTCAGAGACTTTTCTTGTTTTGGTCTGGCTGACCTAATCTGTTACCCAGTTTAACACCACTATCTGGTCTATGAGTGCCTCTGGGTGGGTCCAATCTGTTACAAACATTTGAGCTCAGTCTCCAATCTGAGAACATCTTCTCCCCTTCCTCCCACCTATCTCAGATGTCCTGAAAGACTCATTGATGCTGCTGTGCCTCTTCTGACTAAATCATATAAAGAAAATAAACCTAATAATTAAGTAAAAAGTCTTCTATTGTTCTATACATATTTATATATTTATATATTAATGACTATATTAACCAATGGCTTATTAAGGAAGCTCAACTGATATTTGGAATTTGCTACTGTATATTACTTCTTATAATGCTTTGTATCTTTTCTTCAGCTAGATAAATAGATATATAAAGAACAAAATAGGATAGAAATAAATAATACATGACTCTTAATATCCTAAGTCAGCCACTTCACTTCTAACATCTATATTTGTACAAATTTGGAAAGATCTTATGAAAAAAAATAATTAACAAATCTTCAGCAATTCTTCCACTCATGCCACAAAATTTTGTGGTTGAGTAAATATTATTTTGATGGTGCAGATATAGCTGTTTCAAAAATTCGTTTTGCAACCACATGGTTTGGGGATCAGTCCTACTGTATAACACCTTGGGTAAATGTCTTCTACTACAGTCCTGAGCCAACTAAAGCCTAGTTAGTGAATTTGGGCAATGGGAACTGTGTGAAAGTTAATCAAATATATATACATATATACACATGTATCTATATAAGTGCATATGTAATTTAAAAGTGTGCTGGAAGGCACAACACATGGCCAAAAGGCTTGGGATTGGGAAATGCTTCCACACTATTCCTATACTCCATGTGGTTTGATAATAATCATCATAACTCTGAACAGGCAAGCTGTATTATATATTCATAAGAAATACAGAAACTGTTATTGATACTTTTTATGCTTTATACGACAAAAGCATGTCTCTTCAAGATACTCTTATGTTATATGATTTTCACTATTACTCAAGCCAATTGTCTCTATTACACAAGCCAATACTGCAGAATAATGGGTACTTCTATTGCCCGCACTGAACATTATTGCACCAGGCAAATAATCACATAATGCACCAAACTATTTGGACTTTGACAGCTCCCAGGTTTGTTCTACCTGGAACATTGATGCTGGGCCCATATGATATTAAGCCTTCCAGCATGGATACACTGTGTATGATATGTAATAATAGATGGAGTACCACTGAATACCTGCAGTGCTCTGTATTGACTTACTATTGTATTTGTGGAAGCTAAAAGATGTATACATGTGCATGAAAGTCTTACAGGGATGGGGTGTATCTGGTATTGTCTGGAAATTACAAGGTCAATTTCAGACAAGCCTGTCTGTGCATATATATGTTTATGGTTGTGTGATTGTGCATGAGTGTGTGTGTGTGCTCACGCATGCATGTGACTATGTGAGTATCTACATATATGAATGTTTGTATAAGTGAATGTGAATGGATGTGTATATATGTGCATCGTCAGACAGCCTGTGTCTATGAGTTTGTGTGAGTGTCTGTGTAGCCAGACAACCTGTGAATGATTTGCAGACCTATTCACAAACATACTGACTGAAGTCTGTCTGTCACATAAGAAAGAATTTGATCCAAATATCATAAAAACATTGAGGACATTTCTACAACCTTGCTTTCACATTTGATATACTCTAGTGACTGTTGTTATTGTCGATATGATTACTACTACAATAATCCTAGGGCAATGTAATAGTTACAATTGGTTTGTTGAAATTCATGATTTGTTTGACTGACTCTACAAAACAGTATTCCAGTATGGCTGTAGTCCACTGACTGAAACAAGTAAAAGAGTACATCTGGTTGTAAATTCTACAACACATTGGATCACCACAGAAGATGCTAGTATGTCTAGGGCTAGTCAGTATGGTTACAGCACACCTTAGGTGATACTGAGTGACATCAGCAAAGCAAACTGACAAAAGACATACCAAATTTGTATGCTACTAACCCTTAGTGAATTATATTTTGGTCATAGATGCATTGCTCTGTCAGTGACAGAATATATTCAAACAATTTGTCAGTTAACTATTTGGTACTCTAAAAACTCGGTTAAATGAAAGTTTCCTGCCATAATCTTTCTTCATTTCTCATGCAGAAATTGAGATACCTCATTAGGTTTAACTACTCCCACTTTCAAATAGATTTTAAAAAACTGAAGTAACTTGAAAAGTTACTTATACTGATTTAAAAAAATTTTTAATATAGAAATAACTTTCTCAAGGGAGCTTAAATGTATTGCTTCTCTATCAAGAATTTATTTTCATATTTGTTGTCAATCTATAAGAATATCTTAAATGAAAAGCCTTTGTGTAACCTGGGGAAAACATTTGCAAAGTTCTACGTCACAAATGATTGCAAAAGCTTGTATATTGTGTTCTTGGGAATGGTACAATACTTCGATTTCTTCAGTTTAGTCAGTTACAAGTACATAATACACTAATTTCTTTTTCAAGTGAGAGAGAGAGAGAGAAAGTGAGTGTATGTGTGCATATGTGTTATGTGTTTTTTTATTTAGTCAAATTAGTAGTGGACAGCATCAACAGACATTGCAGGCTCCCTCAGACTAGTTCAACTTGGTCTGCAGGTTAGTGATTGTAAGAATAACATGAACAGGCAGGTACTCTAGTTGCAAGTAGAAAGGATGAGATAAAGTGCTTAATACTGAGTGCGATGGAGTAAGACAGGGTAGGAATTGGATGGGTCATTAGATAGGGACAATATTAGTGATGCATTGGATGGAGGTAATCATGATGAAACAATGAATAGGATGTAGGATTGATGGAACATTAGATGGGAGTGGATTGGGGTGCAATATTGATGAGGCATTAGGTGTAGGTAGCATTTAGCTAGCTGGTTTGGAAGAACAGGAATTTCTGTTCCTCCAAACTAGCAGTGAAAGAAGAAACAGAGAGAGAGAAGACTTAGTAAATGTTGGTTTATAAATCATACGAATGTGAAAAGCATAGGTATATTTGAATAATTTATATGCAAATGTCTTAATTTACAAAAACATGTTAATTCCATCAGGTAAAAAATAAATGTAGAAAACAAGTTCTGCCATGTAAATGATTTTGTATTGAACTACATACTTACAAAACATATGTTTTAATTATGTTTCTTAATCATATGTATTTATTCATCATCGTCATCATCATCATAATCGCTTAACGTCCGCTTTCCAGGCTAGTATGGGTTGGACGATTTGACCGAGGACTGGCAAGCCAGATGGCTGCACCAGGCTCCAATCTGATCTGGCAGAGTTTCTACAGCTGGATGCCCTTCCTAACGCCAACCACTCCGAGAGTGTAGTGGGTGCTTTTATGTGCCAGTCACATGGTACTGGCAACGGCCACGCTTAAAAAGGTGTATTTTACATGCCACCTGCATGGGAGCCAGTCCAGCAGCACTGGCAACGACCTCGCTCAAATGATTTTCTAACGTGCCATCAGCACAAGTGCTAGAAGACAATGCAGGTAACGATTACTCTCAAATGGTGCTATTTATGGGCCACTAGCATGGAAGCCAGACAGCTGCTCTGGCAATGAACACACTCGGACAGTGCTGTTAGTGCTCCACTGGCGCAGGTGCCAGTCATCGAGTATGCCAGTCATCAAGTCAATTACGATTTCACTTGCCCCAACAGGTCTTCGCAAGTAGAGTTTAGTGTCCAATGAAGGAGAGGTTGGCATGGGTGTCAGTCGTTGGATTCGGTTCGATTTCGATTTCAGATTTCAAATTTCAAATTCCTTAATTATATAATTTCTCAACCTGATATTTGGAGAAAGCAATTATAATTTACCTGCATCATGTGCTCTATTTCATTAATGACCTCATCAGCAGTGGCCAGATGACCTTCATCTGTGTTAAGACTGGAAATAATCAGAGAGTGCATATCAAAGGCTTCTGCCAGTTCATCGTCATCAGGTAAATCCAGATCAGTTGTCTCTGTTTCCTAAAAAAAAAAAAAAGAAACAAATTTAAATGCTCAGTAAAAATAAAAATAATTGGAAGAGTTAAGTATTACTTTCCTCAGATATAGCATGAAATTCTTCAAGATGAATATTCTGAACCACAATCATGGTCTAAAGAAAACAAAAAGTAAACTATTATACATAGCAGAAATATGTATGTCTGCATTGAGCAGTTACACAAGTGTTGCTCACACAGGACTACTACTGACATATTTGGACTATATTGTTTCTACACACATAAACATAACCAAAAGAAAGCTATTCAGTTAATTAACAAATTTGCTTTTTCTTCCACATTACCATTGTGCAATAGTTGTAAGCAAATGCCTCTGTCATGCAGACAGTGCCATTCTTTTCCAGTCTTCCATGAAAGATCATCGAGACAAGGGTAAATATTACCTTACTTGAAAACAGCTGACTACTGGCAACAGAAAGGGTATCCAGCCTTAGAAAATTCACTTTAACAAATTCTGTCTATTACATGCAAACATAGAAAAGGGGAAATTAAAATGGTGAGTACACACACACACACACACACACACACACACACACACATGTATATATATAAATATACACATATATAAGGCCTTGTTACACTTAAATCTAACTTTCATCAGTTTACCTACATATATAGTAGAAAACTTGTGAATAATTGTATATTAGTACTAATCAGAAAGGTGTATTATCTACTATGTAATTTGTCTCATCCACCAATCTCCTGAGCACTGGTGTGTAAAAGATGTTAGCATATGTAATAATAAAAGATAAAAGAAAATGATTTCTTAAATAACTGCATTTAGATGTTTGTCATTTGTTGATGAACAAATAAATGATATAGGTTTCTTCAAATTGAACTAACAAATATGTTTTACATATATACACTACTACGTTTTAGAAAATGCAAAATAGCTTATTAATAAGTAACACAAAAATATTTTTCACAGGTTACATTTTTGTAGTGGTACAACCCTTCAAGCAATAACAAAAGTTTAATCAAGGAGTTGATGGATAATCAACATGGTCTGTAGACTGTTTCAATAACTGAAAGAGAGAATATACAGAGCAAAAAGGAGGAAAGAAAATAAAAAAACTAAAAAAAAATATATAAGATTTGTTCTCTTCAACTGAAAGTATCAAGTGTTACTTTTTGAAAAGTTCACCCCCCCACCCACACACACACATACATACATACAAATGCCTTGTAGGTGAATTTCATAGAAGAAAACTGAAATAAATCCATGTGTGTGTGTATGTGTGACTTTATGTTTGCATTTTTCTGGAAATTGCACAAGCCACAAGCAGTGACATTGCTGTAATTTCTCCTGTCAATTGGTTACCCATTGGTTTCAAGCCTTCAAAGACACGTGAAATAAGGTAACCCTTACTTGAAAAACAGTTAAAAATTAGTGGCAGTAAAGGCATCCAGTTGTAAAACAATTTGATAATATATTCATTTAATTTATGCTAACATAGAAATGTAGTCATTAAAATGATCAAATATATACACACACACACACACTTACATAGATACATGTACAAATTGAATGTTTTGATGTATATAACTTTGCCGAGAGCATTTGTAGTACAAATAAAATAGTTACAAGCAGGAAGCAAAACAAGACCTAATATTCAATATTAATAATCATGATAAATATCTAAAAATTTTGAATACTGCTATAAAATTTCTAAAATTATCTTACCATGTATTTTAAATGTAAAAAAAATTTCCTTCTAAAAAATTATATAAAGTCAGTCTAGAAGAACTGAAAGTTATCAAGAAAGAATTGTACTGATTCTATTGTTATTTTTCTAATTAAATATAACAAAAGAAAAAAAAAAAGGGATAGAAAAAAAAAAGAACAATAACATTTTGATATCATTCAATCAAACTTCAGAGTCCAATAACTTATTTAATTTAGTCAGTTGATAAGTTAATTAAAAGAAGCTTTTAATGATAAAACTTCTATATCGTAAGTGTAAATCACTTACTTTTGTTATTTACTTCGTTTGAATAACAAATAATGTTACTCATCATTATTTATTTTTGTTTTCCTTAATTGAAAGAGTTTTAATGAATTAAAAAAAAAAATTCCAGAGAGAGAAGGGAAAATAAATACGCAGTATTTCATTTAACATTACTTTGCACTTATGTTAAACAAAACAATGTTAATTTAAATGATGCTCAGGATCACCAGTGGACACGCACACACAAAGCTTCTGTACATTTCATGCATATCAAAATCCACTGATAAAGTACTGTACTGTGAGATTGACTGTAGAACCATGTGATTGTGAAGTGAACTTCTTAACCTCATAGCTGTATTTGTGTTGACAACTCTAGCAGCTGTCTTGTTACTAGTGTCATAGTTTTAACATCTACCCATGCTTGCATGGGTCAAAAAAAATTTGTTGAGGCAGATATTCTATCAGATGCTTTTCCTGTTACCACCTCTCACCTGTTTCCAAGCAAAGTAATATTCCCCTAGTCCTTCAGATACGAAGATCTCAATGGCTAGATATGTTTCCACAGATTACAAACAAATAACTGTTTTGTATGAACTGGAACTTTGTTTATAATCAGTACACAATGTCTACACAAGGAGACAATTTTGATTGATCCTAAATATACATGTACACATGCACACACACACACACACGTGTGTTTGTGTAATTGTGTCCAAGAAGTTTGTTTCACTCCACAAAGTTTGAAGTTCAGCCCCTCTGTACAAAACATTTTCTACTTTAGCCCCAGACCAATCAATGCCATGTGAGCAAATTTGCTAGATGAAATTGGTATGGAAACTTGTGCATGCATGCATGTGTGTGTGTGTGTGTGTGTGTTTTGTGCACATGCATGTGCCTGAGAGTTATCATTTAAACTACTTGCATGATGTTAGATGAATGATAAAAAAAACTCCAAAAGTGGTTTTATATATGCATCTCTAGTAAATATTACAGTCCATGTGCTCTTAAAATAGTGGAATAAAAAAGTTTCTTATTTAAATAACAGGTAAGAGTTGGTACCTGGTCATAAAAATACTACTTCAAATAAGTTACTTGGTTCAACCTATGCCAGTATAGGAAACATATTCATGTGAAATAGCATAAATGGAATGAGAGGAATAAGAGACGGACAGATGGACATGAGAGTTAAACAAAATTTTAGAAAGTGATGAAAATGTGTGTGCATCTGTATATATATATATATAAGGAAGAAATTTAGTAATTTCAATTTTAATAATGTGAATAGATTACATTTAGTAAGCAAGGTATTTAATATAAACATATTAGAACAGTGTAAAAGATGCAGTAGGTGAAAAATAGTCAAATTTAATCTAGGACTATCAATTTATAGATATTTAGTTCAAAGTGCAATGGATACCACGATCTATTTAAATAGTTGAACTAGACACTCAATAATATTTTGTTCATTACTTTATACTTCCGCGTTCAAATTACACTAAAATTATACTCCTGAGTTCAAATTTTCTTTTCATCCTTCTGAGGTTGATACAAATATCAATAACATAAAGGAATTTGGATAACATCCGTTTGTAAAAAAAAAGAAATTTAAGTCTTATAATAGAAACTAATACACATAGACTATTAATAGAGCTATAATTAGTACCTATATACTTAAAACAAAGCTAATAGCTAATAAATTAGTTCTCAAAATATTAATGAAAATGAGGCTGTCAACAACATTGATTCAGGAGAATTAGGATTTAGAAATGTGAAATGTTGAACTAAATAACACATCTTAAAAGTATGAGTGTTTCTGAAATCCATGCAGTATTTCTCACATAATATTTAGGCTAGACAAACTAAATCATTCTTATTCTAAATTCCAGCATTAAAAGATTTTAACAACGGCACGCTAAGTCATAGATCTAAAAGTTAGCTTTTAGAACAAAGCAATCAAGACTTCTTGAAAAACAATCAAAACTCCAATTTATTGGAATTGAGACTTGCACTGTTGATCCGTAGAAATATACAATCCTATATTCTAAAAGAATCCAAAGAAAGATTCTTGAGATTTGAGGAGACTTGTCACCAAACCTTGAACAACATCTCTATTAACTAATAGAATAATAATGATATATTTTAATTGTGTGATGGCATGGAAGATAAAACCTGATACTAGTAGAATTTGAATTTGGACACTGAAGTAAAACAGACAGCATAAAATGTCATGGTTGTTGAGAATCTGACTGCAAGATCTAATATTATTTTGAAATGTAGAAGGAGAGTTTGATTTCCATACTTCAACAACCAAAACCTCATGCTTTACTGCAATATAGAACACAACACACTACCCAAGATATCAACTTGCAACTCTTCAGTTAAAATAGAAGCATATTATGTACATGACCACTGTAAGTAATCCTCCACAAGATAACAATACCGATTTCTTTATTACTTCCAAATCTTATTTTTTTAAAAATACTATAGTTGATTGAAGGACTTTACCTAGGGAGATAATCTGCATGAAAACCAAATACTAAGGTCAGTACTAATATAATGCTGTAAGCCAAAAAAATTTAATTAATTAAAATTTTACCTCAGGGAAAAGGGAATGACTTATTAGCTTAATGATCATTTCAATGCTTTTCCAGACTAGAATTAATAATTAAGCAAATGATTCTGTTTCCTCATTATTGATGTGATTTTAATCGGCTAAAAGTTTTAAGTCAAAAATAAAGAAAAGACAGAAATGAAATAATAAATCAGGTAAGTAGGCAAGTAAAGATAAATACAAATTACCATTCATAAATTTCTTTAAAAAATTTTTTTTAAAGTTACTATTTATAAAAAAAAGAAAGTGTAATTTGTCTGTCTGTCTATCTAACCTATATCCATCTGACTATCTGTGTCTGTCTCTTTACTAACTTATCTTTCTTAGTCTTCCCAACATGCAAATAACTCAGATTCACATATTTGTCCACTTCAGTTCCTTCATTTTCATCATTTCAGAAAGATAGTTGAATTCCTTACTGCCATTTTCAAGAAATCTGCCACTGACACTTTCATGAAAGCAACAGAATTACTGGTGTTGATCCAGGATGTACTTTGTTGATTCCTCACATCTATTATGCAATACACATTTGCCCTCCACTTTAAGTCAGCATTAATTCTCTATTTGAACATTAATTCTCTATTCACCAAGCTAATAAGCAAAAGTCAAAGACAAATTATGAAAATGAAGGATTTATCTCCCTACTACAGTGTTCACATATAGTCAGTTGTATGTTTTTCTCAGTAGAGTTGGAGAGTCTTTGCACATAAAGCTTTTTGTTGATGAAAGTCAATTTACTAGATCAAGAGGATATCACAGGTGTTCCAGTTTTGAAAATGTTTGTTTGTCAAAAATTTCCTATTTAGGGAATATTGTTTACAGAAATAAAAACAGGCATTAAACTAATAATATTCCCATATTTCAATAAAGCAAAATATCACTTATTTCCTGCATAAAACAACAGACCATATTACTAGTAAATGATAATAATAATATTCCTTTTTACTGTAGGCACAAGTCTTGAAATTTTAGGTGAGGGAGCAAGTGAATTACATTGATCTCAGTGCTCAACTGATACTTATTTTATTGATCTCAAAATGGTAAAAGGCAAAGTTGACCTTGATGGCCTTTGAATTCAGAGGGTAAAGATGGATGAAAGGCTGCTAAGCATTTTATCCAGTGTGCTAACATTCCTGCCAGCTTACCACCTTATGTAAATGATAATAATAATCACAATAATCCTTTCTACTCTAGACACATGGCCTAAAATTTTAAGGGAGGGGACAGTGCTCAACTGGTATTTATTTTACTGACCCCCCACCTCCCCCAAAAAAGGATGAAAGACAAAAATCAATCTTCACAGAATTTTGAAGTTAGAGAGTAAAGATGAACAAAATGCCACTAAGAATTTTGTCTGGCATGCCAATAATTCTACCAACTTGCCACCTTATGTAAATAATAACAATAATAGCATCACATGATGTGGAAGACAACTGGAGGTTTCTACGAGACAACCTGCTGAGGGCCACTGACCAGATCTGTGGATGGTGCAAAGTCCCCTCTCGACCCAAGGTAACGTGGTGGTGGAACAATGTTGTTGACAGGGTTATTAGAAAAAAGAAACAGGCTTGGAAGGACTGGAAGAACGATGTAGCAGGGAATTGTGTCAGACTGCCAGAAGAGAAGCTAGGAGATAGAGGGGAAGCAAATAAGAAAAAATTTGCCATATCCTGCGCCTTGAGGACCAAAGACTTGAGGTATTTCATGTTGCAAGACAGTGTGTGAGAGAGAACCGTGATGTCGTAGGAGAGTAATGTGTCTGCATGAATGATGGTTCACTTGCACTAAATGAGGCTGCAAAGAGAGAGGTCTGGAGACGCCACTATGAAAGGTTGCTCAATAAAGAGAATGAATGGGAGAAAGAGAGTCTGCCGAATGTCGACCCAACAGAGGGACCAGCTATCCAAATTGACAGTACCTTGGTAGATAAAGCAATTAAGAGTATAAAGTCAGGGAAAGCCCCCGGCCCATCAGGAATCACCGCAGAGATGCTCAAAATATCTGGCGGTGTCGGCTCTATGGCTTAGTCACCCGTATAGTTAACCAGGTGATACATGAAGGAGTCATACCCAATGACTGGTGTAGCAGCACCATAGACAACTGCTACAAAGATAAAGGTGACGCTTTAGATACAAATAATTACAGAGGTATCAAGTTGTTGGATCAGGTAATGAAGTTCACGGAGAGGGTCATAGCCCAACTAATTAGAGTGAGAGTCAGTTTAGATGAGATGTTTGGGTTCATGCCAGGGAAAAGCACCACTGATGCTATATTTCTGGTAAGACAGCTGCAGGAGAAATACCTAACCAAAGATAAACCTCTGTACCTGGCTTTTGTTGACATGGAGAAAGCCTTTGACAGGGTTCCCTGATCCCTTATCTGGTGGTCAATGAGGAAACTAGGGATAGATGAATGGTTAGTGAGAGCTGTGCAACCATGTACAGGGGATGCTGTCAGTAAGGTGGGGGTTGGCAACGAGTACAGTGAAGAATTCCGGGTAGAGGTAGGGGTCCACTAAGGTTCAGTCTTCAGTCCCCTCCTATTTATCATAGTCCTCCAGGCAATAACAGAGGAATTCAAGACAGGATGCCCCTGGTAGTTCCTCTAAGCTGATGACCTTGCTCTAATTTCTGAGTCACTATCAGAACTAGAAGTTTCAGGTGTGGAAGCAAGGATTAGAATTGAAGGGCCTTAGAGTCAACCTAGCTAAAACCAAAGTCCTAATAAGTAGGAAAGTAGACAAACCACAAATCCCTTCAGGTAGATGGCTCTGCTCGATCTGTAGAAGAGGCATAGGTAGAAACTCCATAAGATGTACTCAGTGTAAGCTATGGACACATAAGAGGTGCAGCAATATTAAAGGAAGGCTAACTGGGAAGATAGTTTTTGTATGTGGCAGATGCTCAGGAGCAATAAACACTGAAAATGTGCAGAGAACAATTTATGCCACATCCCAGGGAGAAAAACTAGAAGTAGTTGATAGCTTCTGTTACCTAGGCGACCAAATCAGTAGCAGGGGTGGGTGCTCTGAAAGTGTAGCTGCTAGATTAAGAATAGCCTGGGCGAGCTGGCAGAAACATTAGCACGCCAGGTGAAATGCTTAGCAGTATTTCGTCTGCCGTTACATTCTGAGTTCAAATTCCGCCGGGGTCGACTTTACCTTTCATCCTTTGGGGGTCGAGAAATTAAGTACCAGTTACGCACTGGGGTCGATATAATTGACTTAATCCCTTTATCTGTCCTTGTTTGTGCCCTCTATGTTTAGCCCCTTGTGGGCAATAAAGAAATAAGAATAGCCTGGGCAAATTTCAGAGAGCTCCTACCTCTGCTGGTGACAAAGGGCCTCTCGCTCAGAGTAAAAGGTAGACTGTATGATGCATGTGTATGAACAACCATGCTACATGGCAGTGAAACATG